>NW_012116154.1:12426637-12431397 GCF_000951035.1 Colobus angolensis palliatus | reverse complement strand
TTTGCTAATTTGGCTTCAGAGAAATTTTATACTGCAATTTCATAGAACCATGAAAAATTGGTTTATGTGAAAAAATGCTAATGTATTCATGCATGTCTTTCTAATAAAACTAATTTCCATTTGTATGCTTTAAACATATGTCAAAGACCAGATCAATAGAAATGTTATCACTCTAGTTGATTCTCCACTAAGATGCTTGAAATTTGCAGCCAATTAACAAAATAGAAAGCAAAACAACTCTATAGGTCTAAATTTGCTTTAGGATATAAAATCAAGAAACAAAGAAGTACTGATGTCACCAGCTTACAGCTAGCAGAAATAAACATTAATGAAGAGGAACTTTATTCTAACCAGATCTTGGAAATGCTCTTAAAATTGCATTTCTAAAAGACAGGAATTACGTTATTAGATTTAGAAGTTTTACAATACTATCATCTATTATACATTTTAATGTATCCTTAGTTCTTCCACTAGATTACATGGTATATGTTTTCAAAAATCATTTCTGTACTTTGAAATGTCTACATTTAATGTCTTAAGGTTGTCAACAGTTTTACATTAGGTTCAGTTCTTCTAAAAGTAAATTGTGTTTATGGGAAACAGGAAAGCTATCATGCGACATGAAATGCCTGGGCAGTGACAGTTAAGCCCTACAAAGGGAAGATTTCCTTGTTCCTAAGGGTGTGGTACCAGCTAGTCGGCTGGTCAGAGGCCTGGCTGAAGGTCAGAGATTTTCAAAGAGAAAGGGAAACAAAGAGATGCTACTAGACGTTATAGTCAGACGAACAATACAATACATCGCACCGTCTCTAGTGGTGCTTTTTTCTTTTTCTTTTTTTAACTCCTACCCAAAAACTAGAAAAGAAAACTGAAAACGTCCTTAAAGAGCTTCCACAGCTTATCATTGGGAAATCTTTGGGATATCTTTTTAGAAGGCTAAGGAGGCAGATGACAGGAACTCAAGAAAAAGGAAGAACAAGGGGGAAAAGAAATGACTTTGGCTTTGAGAGACTTGGAAAAATACAACAATACAATGTCACTGATACTCCTGAATATGGAGACAGCAAAAGTCATGGGAGATTTCATTGATAAGTGCTAGAAGGACACTTACATCACTCACTCTTAAATACTCTGGTATGAAAATGGATGGTCAAAAAAGACTTAGCCAATCTTTGGACCTTATGCAGATTCACACTTAACTCTCATTACTGAACCCTCAACACAAAGTCAAAGAAGACACAGAATAATTTTTAATGATTTAGGAGACAAAAGGCAATCAGTAACCATCTCTCAAAGAAATTATAAATTTAATTTAACAAAGAGGTTACAAATATTTAATCTATACAGACTTTTTTTTTTTTTTTTTTGGATGGAGTCTGGCTCTGTTGACAAGGCTGTGGTGCGATCTTGGCTCACTGTACTCACCTCCCGAGTTCAAGTGATTCTCCTGTCTCAGCCTCCTGAGTAGCTGGGACTACAGGTGTGCACCACCTCGCCCAGCTATTTTATTTTGGTGTTTTTAATAGAGTCAGGGTTTCACCATGTTGGCCAGGCTGGTCTCAAACTCCTGACGTCAAGTAATCTGCCCAACTCTGCCTCCCAAAGCGCTGGGATTACAGGACTGAGCCACTGCCCATGGCCCTAATCTATACAGATTAATCGGTTATGAAAAAATCAAAGTTGTTCTTGGGAAATGTTGATTCACTCATTCATTTGTTTATTTATCCATTTATCCAAAAATTTATTTGAGCAATTAAATTGTTTCAAATATTCCAAGTGCTAGAACTTGTTTGGTAAGTCATGTGTTCTTTTGAATACCTTTTGGTGGTATATGTTAACTTTGAAATAAATATAGGAATTCCTTTACTTAGGTTCAAACGTCATAATACTGTAATTTGATCCAGTAAAAGATTAAGAGTCAAGTCAATAAGTCTGTACCTCTATTTAATCTTCCTAGTTAGGTGAAAGCATTGGATTCTTAAATATGAAATATGGCTTTAAATAATTGTATACATTAAATTTTCCACTTTTTCTCACAAACAGAAGTATAATGTAAAGAGATCACAAAAGACATGAGGTAAGGTCATCTAAGGCAACCACAAAGATGATGTTCTGATATGAAAAATTAATAATATAATAATTTTGAAGAAAAGAATAAGTCAATCAACTGTAAGGTTATTTTGCTATAAAGACTCCTAGCATTGTAGTCAAGATATTAGAATTCTACTACAACAACCCTACTTATCTAACCATATCTATTGTGTTCTTAGTTATTTTATAGAATCCTATTTAATAAAATAGTCCTTTTAATAATAATAAAAGAACTAAAGTTCTTTCTTAACCCTTTAGTAATGTTTGTTTAATAATAATAAAGATAGCCCCAAAGTGTGAGCTGGGCAAAAAATGTGCCCAGTTAGCAAATACATTTCTCAGATTCTTTTGCACAGAGCTATATACACCATGAGACTACCTTTTGGCCAAAGAAATGTGAGAAGTTACAGATAACAACTGGTATACACTTTCCAATTCTCTAGTTTCCTGTCCCACTGGCTGGGAGTTGGTGACAAATAGAGACTCTACCTTGGACTCAGAAATGAATGCTGTAAATTAAAGATGGTGGAATCTATAAAACAACCCTGGACTACACCTCTGTTTTGTTATCTCAAAGAGAAATTTATTCAAATCATTCTAGTTTGGTTTCCTTGTTACTGCAGCTCTGTGTATCCCTTAACTGATGTAAAACTCAACTCTGCATTAACTAGCTTTTAGCATGTTGAAAAAATTATTTCATTTATTTGGGTTTCAGTGGGCTAGATGTACTGGGAGGATTTTTCCAGCTCTGAATGTTCATAAGCCTAAAACTGAAGTTGGTTATGCTACTATAGAAAACCACTGGCATTTCTTATCACAACAGTCCCATCCTCATATTACCTGGAGAATCAAATTAATTTAGCAAGATAATTGTATTGATATTTTTTGGTAAGCAAAAGTTCCCCTTCAAAGTCTATTCTTTCAGCCTTCACAGCCTAAGGCCCATTCTTTGAAGCTGTATGACATTAACATACTTCAGGTTATAACCACTAATTGTCCCTTCACCTACATGAAATGGGTGGTAAGAATAGGAAAAGATCTGGGAAAAAAAAAAAAAAAGCAAGCTGAAGAAGAAAAAAACATTAGTGGAGAAAAATGTAGGCAGTAAGCCCTTTTTTCCTTGGAAATGAGAGAGAACAAAAGAGCAAATTTAAAATTTGTAGAGAATCTCTGGTCTGACACACTTAAGAAAGAGCAAATTCACAGTGGATGGCTGAGAAAATTGTTCATTTTCAATAGAGCTGTTAGAGATTATGGAGACCAACTGATTACAGTATATTACTAATGAGGTCAGGGTTCAGTCCCCATGTGGGGCCAGTTTACTGTGCCCTATTCCACAGCCACACAGCATGCCCCTAACTTTGGTCAGCTGTCTCTAAAATGCATGTTCTTTGTCACAAATGGGACCAGGTGTGTATGGATCCATGAAAATTTATTCTCAACACCAGGAAAAATTCTCAAGGCAGATGGTGGGTCAATAATGTCACTTGAGCGTATGAAGGATGACATGTGTTCTCGTACTGAAAACTAAAGTGGAGATTTGTCAGTTATACAATTGTACTGTAATTGAATATTTGAGCCAGAAACCCAATTGGGTTTAGTTTAGGCAGTCAACTTGAGGGATTACGTCATTTACTAGAGAAACTTCCACTTCAGGGTCTCAAAGATTGTGGTATTCCAAGAGAGACTCTGGTCTTTTGTATAACAATTGGGAGTGGTAGAAATGGTGATAAACCAGACAGTTCATGCTCCGTCTAATGTGACAGAAAAATACAGTACCAAGAGTACATTTACCAACCTCCTGAAACATATGGGCTTATTATCCAGAGGAATCAAAAACACATTGTGGGTGGATCTTAATTGCCTGATGATACAACAAAATATATTGATTTTACGAAAAACAATTCTAATACTTTGTACTTTTTATTATAATTATGTGTTTTAATATATATCCCATCACTAGATGTTGAGTTCCACAAAGAGAGCACAATGCCTTGTCCATCCTTTCAACACCAGAGTATAATATGGCATATAGCACCTCATACATAAAAGGTACAATTTTTCTAATGCATGGCTATAGTGTAAACGCTAAAGTGTAACAGTCTCAATTGTCTATAATATTAATTTCACTGGCATAAACATATTTAAGTTCTAGTGTGTTAAAAGTTTATTAGTATAAATATATATAACCAGATATGCAAAAGCATATTCTCAGTAGAAGAGGACACAAAAGTTCAATTAATCTATATAAATTACAACAATGGAAAAACAAATCTTCAGTCTTACTTTCACTAGACTTTATTGTGGTAGTAAAATGGACTTCAGTTTTTGGTATACATATAAACAGAATCATTAGGGAAAGTATTTGCTTAGTTGCTGGATTTTATGCAAACGAAAGCAGATGAGGACAAAACAGAAAGAAACAGTAATTAAATTACACAGAAATTTCGGGATGAAATAAAACAATTCTTTACAGTTTCTAGGTAATGGCAAAAGTGTTTCTGGCAAGAAAAGCATAATTAACAGCAATGTTAAAGTTCTGCTTTACATTCATTTGGCAACTGAGTCTACTAAGTTGAAAGCTGTTAAGTAGAGTATTTGAGTTTCATATTAATTTGCATTTCACTTGACTGCTTTTTAGTGTTTTGTAAGCATGAAACAGAGAGGTC
>NW_012116154.1:12423050-12426587 GCF_000951035.1 Colobus angolensis palliatus | reverse complement strand
GGGCCAGTTTACTGTGCCCTATTCCACAGCCACACAGCATGCCCCTAACTTTGGTCAGCTGTCTCTAAAATGCATGTTCTTTGTCACAAATGGGACCAGGTGTGTATGGATCCATGAAAATTTATTCTCAACACCAGGAAAAATTCTCAAGGCAGATGGTGGGTCAATAATGTCACTTGAGCGTATGAAGGATGACATGTGTTCTCGTACTGAAAACTAAAGTGGAGATTTGTCAGTTATACAATTGTACTGTAATTGAATATTTGAGCCAGAAACCCAATTGGGTTTAGTTTAGGCAGTCAACTTGAGGGATTACGTCATTTACTAGAGAAACTTCCACTTCAGGGTCTCAAAGATTGTGGTATTCCAAGAGAGACTCTGGTCTTTTGTATAACAATTGGGAGTGGTAGAAATGGTGATAAACCAGACAGTTCATGCTCCGTCTAATGTGACAGAAAAATACAGTACCAAGAGTACATTTACCAACCTCCTGAAACATATGGGCTTATTATCCAGAGGAATCAAAAACACATTGTGGGTGGATCTTAATTGCCTGATGATACAACAAAATATATTGATTTTACGAAAAACAATTCTAATACTTTGTACTTTTTATTATAATTATGTGTTTTAATATATATCCCATCACTAGATGTTGAGTTCCACAAAGAGAGCACAATGCCTTGTCCATCCTTTCAACACCAGAGTATAATATGGCATATAGCACCTCATACATAAAAGGTACAATTTTTCTAATGCATGGCTATAGTGTAAACGCTAAAGTGTAACAGTCTCAATTGTCTATAATATTAATTTCACTGGCATAAACATATTTAAGTTCTAGTGTGTTAAAAGTTTATTAGTATAAATATATATAACCAGATATGCAAAAGCATATTCTCAGTAGAAGAGGACACAAAAGTTCAATTAATCTATATAAATTACAACAATGGAAAAACAAATCTTCAGTCTTACTTTCACTAGACTTTATTGTGGTAGTAAAATGGACTTCAGTTTTTGGTATACATATAAACAGAATCATTAGGGAAAGTATTTGCTTAGTTGCTGGATTTTATGCAAACGAAAGCAGATGAGGACAAAACAGAAAGAAACAGTAATTAAATTACACAGAAATTTCGGGATGAAATAAAACAATTCTTTACAGTTTCTAGGTAATGGCAAAAGTGTTTCTGGCAAGAAAAGCATAATTAACAGCAATGTTAAAGTTCTGCTTTACATTCATTTGGCAACTGAGTCTACTAAGTTGAAAGCTGTTAAGTAGAGTATTTGAGTTTCATATTAATTTGCATTTCACTTGACTGCTTTTTAGTGTTTTGTAAGCATGAAACAGAGAGGTCCGGGTTCAACACAACAAATTACTGTTCAAAGTAAAAAATTACTACCCAAGCAGCTTTGTGTTTCTACGTCATGCTGTGACTAAAACAAGTAAAAAAAAAAAAAAAGAAAGAAAAAGAAAAAAAAATGAAAGAAAGGAAAAAGAAGTGTTGATTCTTTAGAGGCATTTCAGCACCAGATCTGCGCTATCAAAAATAGTCCTCAAACATAGTTAGAGTTATCTAGAAATTCAGCAGTTTGCAAACAAGTGCACTAGGCAGTAGTTTTTTCACACTAAAATATTTTTGCTACACATCAGCAAGTCCTTGAGGAGAGCCTGCTGGCTCCAAAGGCCTGCAGTTTGCTGTTGAAATAGCAGAGCAATAATATTTAGCCAGTGCTAACACAGAAGCGGTGATATGACTGCTCTTTATAGTGACAACTACATTTGACAAAGAATGGTGCAGCCACTGGGATTACAAAGCATGACTTTGTTTTAATCCTTTTTAATATTATTTTTTGAAGTGTTAAGTATACACGTCACCTATTCTTTTCATTGGCATTGATCACAAATATAGAATGAAGACTACTCATTTCCAAAACCAATTAATCTTATTGTGTGAGTACGTGTGTATTTGTGCTTGTGTATTTGTGTTGTGGTTTGGCTGTGTCCCCGCCCAAATCTCCTCTTGAATTATAGCTCCCATTATTACTATGTGTCGTGGGAGGGACCCAGTGGGAAGTAATTGAATCATGAGGGCATGTCTTTCCCAGGCTGACCTCATGATAGTGAATAAGTCTCATGAGATCTGATGGTTTTATAAAGGGGAGTTCCCCTGCCACGCTCTCGCCTGCTGCCGTGAAAGACGTGACTTTGCTTCTCCTTTGCCTTCTGCCATAATTGTGGGGCCTCCCCAGCCATGTGGAACTGTGAGTCCATTAAACCTCTTCCATTATAAATTACCCAGTCTCCAGTATGTCCTTATTATTAGCGTGAGAACAGACTAATATGATTTGTGTTTATGCAGATGTATGTATTTACCATCAATTCTATTACGGTTAACAATTGGTAATGGTTAAATTAGAAGCATAGAGAATACAGGTAAGGGTGTTATTGCTTGGCTCTATTAGCTTTCTGCACTGTGGAAAACTGTGTTATTTCAAGTAGCTTACAAGGACAGAAAAAAAATGTGTTATTTCATAATGTTCTTTAAGTTATTGAAATATTTCAGCTTGCTTCTTTCTATATCAGCTTACTTCTATATGTTAACATGGACTTCCGTAATTATATGCTAATCTAATTAGTTCATATGCCTATGATGTAAGCTAAAGTATTTTAATGTTGCTTGACTCCTGACCCTCTCATTTTAATATTCTTATATTTTTCACTAAAAACCTGAAAGAGGACAGTTATGTAAAAAACACAGCTTTAATAAGCAAGAGGATGGCAACTCTTTATTGAAGGAGCTTTCCTATTGGCAGCCATCCAGATGGCAAATAAAGCTGTTTAAATATTTGCTTATTAGTGAAATGAAATGATATCAGTTAATTCATTCCCATTTCATGTTTTCAGTGCTTCAAAGCAACTTTATAATATACACTCTAAAGGTTTCTCTGGAGCTCCTGTGCTGTGATTCATTTTCTTTTTCTCTCTAACTAGATATAAATTAACGAAGCTATACAGAATAAGGTGTTGGACTTCTCCTAAATTCTTCCTAGTCATTTCTTTGAGGGTTTTGCTGTAAATGTTAGGACTGCAGAAATCACACAATGTGCACCCTTAGCAGGACCCAGGGGCTGAGATATGGTAATGAAAGATACTGAAGATGTCAGGTAGCTGATGTATTCCAGCACTATTTAGGGAGGCTCGGGGCCTATGGTGCTGGAAGAAGCTGCTGTGTAACTATAGGTTATCTTGAGACATTCAGACAGGGAGATAAAATGCATATTAATCCCTAAGGATAAACAATCTTTCCTGTTGTATTGGATAAGCATTTGTTTTGTGAGATTTAGCCTAATCATGGGCAAATTGAGAGAAATTAGCGTCGAATTATTGTGGGAAAGGAAGAAAAAGGGGACGCTGTAAGAGTGGTAGATGGTGTCCATTGCATTTTGTTTATACATACAGTTCTGTCCTCTAATCCACCTTTACTGAGGTATCTGCATTTGGGTGGCCATTAATAAAGCTGACATTTTCATTCT
>NW_012116154.1:12419653-12423000 GCF_000951035.1 Colobus angolensis palliatus | reverse complement strand
CTCTCGCCTGCTGCCGTGAAAGACGTGACTTTGCTTCTCCTTTGCCTTCTGCCATAATTGTGGGGCCTCCCCAGCCATGTGGAACTGTGAGTCCATTAAACCTCTTCCATTATAAATTACCCAGTCTCCAGTATGTCCTTATTATTAGCGTGAGAACAGACTAATATGATTTGTGTTTATGCAGATGTATGTATTTACCATCAATTCTATTACGGTTAACAATTGGTAATGGTTAAATTAGAAGCATAGAGAATACAGGTAAGGGTGTTATTGCTTGGCTCTATTAGCTTTCTGCACTGTGGAAAACTGTGTTATTTCAAGTAGCTTACAAGGACAGAAAAAAAATGTGTTATTTCATAATGTTCTTTAAGTTATTGAAATATTTCAGCTTGCTTCTTTCTATATCAGCTTACTTCTATATGTTAACATGGACTTCCGTAATTATATGCTAATCTAATTAGTTCATATGCCTATGATGTAAGCTAAAGTATTTTAATGTTGCTTGACTCCTGACCCTCTCATTTTAATATTCTTATATTTTTCACTAAAAACCTGAAAGAGGACAGTTATGTAAAAAACACAGCTTTAATAAGCAAGAGGATGGCAACTCTTTATTGAAGGAGCTTTCCTATTGGCAGCCATCCAGATGGCAAATAAAGCTGTTTAAATATTTGCTTATTAGTGAAATGAAATGATATCAGTTAATTCATTCCCATTTCATGTTTTCAGTGCTTCAAAGCAACTTTATAATATACACTCTAAAGGTTTCTCTGGAGCTCCTGTGCTGTGATTCATTTTCTTTTTCTCTCTAACTAGATATAAATTAACGAAGCTATACAGAATAAGGTGTTGGACTTCTCCTAAATTCTTCCTAGTCATTTCTTTGAGGGTTTTGCTGTAAATGTTAGGACTGCAGAAATCACACAATGTGCACCCTTAGCAGGACCCAGGGGCTGAGATATGGTAATGAAAGATACTGAAGATGTCAGGTAGCTGATGTATTCCAGCACTATTTAGGGAGGCTCGGGGCCTATGGTGCTGGAAGAAGCTGCTGTGTAACTATAGGTTATCTTGAGACATTCAGACAGGGAGATAAAATGCATATTAATCCCTAAGGATAAACAATCTTTCCTGTTGTATTGGATAAGCATTTGTTTTGTGAGATTTAGCCTAATCATGGGCAAATTGAGAGAAATTAGCGTCGAATTATTGTGGGAAAGGAAGAAAAAGGGGACGCTGTAAGAGTGGTAGATGGTGTCCATTGCATTTTGTTTATACATACAGTTCTGTCCTCTAATCCACCTTTACTGAGGTATCTGCATTTGGGTGGCCATTAATAAAGCTGACATTTTCATTCTTTTCTCCTTTTTGCCTAGAATTTGCCATGGGGAACATAGAGAGCAAGAGGGTGAGTAATTGACATCTCCAAATCCCAACGGGAATCAGGATCTTTCATGTTATGTTCCTTCAGGTTAAAGACTTTCTATTATTTTTGTATTATTTCCTGTATAATGTCCAGCACTGTATTAGGTAAAATAAGTATTATGGACCTATTTCTTGAATGCATGTCCCAGTGACTATGAGGTTTTTACTTTCTGACTATTGCCCCAAATTGTCCTTTATTGTTTTTATTATTTTCTAAAAAGAAACTTAGCTAAAATCAGATCGTAAGCCTTTAGAGGAAGCAGAGTAAAAGAGTTTTCATTTAATCAAACAGATTCTGGGCCCTAACTCCATGCGCGTATCACCATCACCTGCTTTTACTTAATGTTCCCCAAAAACAAAAACAAATAAATATTCTTGTTACAATACAGGAACAACATTAGCCTTGGGGTATCACCACAGGTCATTGTTACTTCCAGCAAAAGGCAAGATTTGGAACAGAAATCCAAACAATTATCCATTCATTTTGAATGTGATCCTAATGATTCTGCTTAGAGAAAGGTTAGATGACCTCTTACTTTTCCTTTCAATTATGATTGCATGATGACAAATTTAGAGCCAAGGGGATTTTTGAAATACTGGCTAAATTCCCGTGCAAACAATACATTAAAAAAAAAAAAAAGTGTTGAAATGACTCCAGAAGCTGTGCCCACTTTTGCAAGATTAATTTTGCAAACACACAGTTGATACATTCTCCTCCACGGTCTCAAGTACTGCATACGGTAAAAATGTTTTCAGTGGTTTAGATCTATATTAACTTATCTGTCAATAATATTCTGCTTTTCATGAAGTCTACTGCCTAATTATTGTCAGTCTTTTTTCTCAATGCAAATTTAAGGATATTTTTAAGAGAGAGATTTGAAGTTTTTGTTTGTTTGTTTGTTTGTTTGTTTTGAAACAGTATCTCTGTCGCCCAGGCTGGAGTGCAGTGGCATGATCTCAGCTCACTGCAACCTCTACCTCTCAGGATCAAGCCCGCCTGTTAGAATGATTCTCCTGCCTCAGCCTCCTGAGCAGCTGGGATTACAGGTGCCTGCCACATGCCCGGCTAATTTTTGTATTTTTAGTAGAAATGAGGTTCCACCATGTTGGCCAGGGTGGTCTTGAACTCCTGACCTCATGTGATCCGCCTGACTCAGCCTCCCAAAGTACTGCGATTACAGGCTTGAACCACCACACCTGTCCTAAAGTACTTTTTTAAAATACTGAATTCACATCCTTCATAGATCATGAGGGTTCTCGCTCATCTCCTGTGAGAATTTGTTTCACCGTTGAGTTTTCATCTGGTACATTTTTCTGCAAGGTCTATATTGCTCACTGTGCTAGCCATCTCAAAAATGGCCCCCAGTGATAATGACCTTCTGATATTTACCCCTTTGTGTAGTCCCCTGAAAAACTATCAAGATTGGGTTATGTGGCCGGGCACAGTGGCTCACACATGTAATCTCAGCACTTTGGGAAGCCCAGATGGTCGGATGACTTGAGGTCAGGAGTTTGAGATGAGCCTGGCCAACATGGTGAAACGCCATCTCTACTAAAAATAAACACAAAAATTAGCTGGGTGTGGTGGCGCATGCCTGTAATTCCAGCTTCTTGGGAGACTGAGGCAGGAGAATTGCTTGAACCTGGGAGACAGAGGTTGCAGTGAGCAGAGACTGTGTCACTGCACTCCAGCCTGGGTGACAGAGTGAGACTCTGTCTCAAAACAAACAACAACAAAAAAAACAAAACAAACAAACGAACAAAACGACTGGGCTATATGACTAACAGGATATGGACAAGAGTAACGAAATTGCTACTACTGCTCTCCTTTCTGAGATTGCTCACTTACGGGGAAACTAACTACATGTTATGCAGCTCTACTGTAAAAATGTACATGGTGAGAAACCAAGACCTCCTTCTAA
>NW_012116154.1:12413490-12419192 GCF_000951035.1 Colobus angolensis palliatus | reverse complement strand
GCCAGTCATGTGAGTAAGCCATCATGGAGATGGGACTCTGTCTCAAAACAAACAACAACAAAAAAAACAAAACAAACAAACGAACAAAACGACTGGGCTATATGACTAATAGGATATGGACAAGAGTAAAGAAATTGCTACTACCGCTCTCCTTTCTGAGATTGCTCACTTACGGGGAAACTAACTACACGTTATGCAGCTCTACTGTAAAAATGTACATGGTGAGAAACCAAGACCTCCTTCTAATAAACAGGAGCCACTTGCCAGTCATGTGAGTAAGCCATCATGGAGATGGGTCCATGTTTATAACTGGTATCATATGCCTGTCCCACTGCTGTATTTTGAGAGCAGGAAACTCATTTCTTGAGTGTCACAGGTTCACAGAGGAAGAGTTGTACCCCTGGATGAATTATACCTGGAGCCTCACTCATATCCAATTTAGATAATGTACATAAGAGTTGGAAATTTTGAACTTATGGGATCTTGGATTTTGAGTTGAAGCTGTAATGGATTGAGACTTTTGGGAACCCTGAAGTGCAGTGAATATATTTTGCATATAGGACATATGTGAATCATTGGGGGGTTAGAAGTGTCCTGTGATAGATACCCCCACATACACACACAAGATATCCACTGTTTACTCCCTGAAGCTTGTGAATATGTTACCTTACTTGGCAAAAAGAAGAAATAAAAAAGGGAAAAAAGAAAATTGGCAGTTGTAATTAGGTTAAGGGTCTTGAGATTGGTAGATTCTTTGGGTAGACTTACTGTAATCACAGGCTTCTTGTAAGAGCAGAGAGGCAGTACATTGGAGTCCAGAGACAGATTTCAAGATCCTGTGCTACTGGCTTTGATGATGGAGGAAGAGGTCATTAAGCCAAGGAATGCAGGCGGCATCTAGAAGCTGGAAAAAGCAAAGAAACAGATTTTGTCCAACAGCCTCCAGAAAGAGAAGAATGAAATACAATTTACCATGGAATGCATTGTGCCATTACTTAAATTGTTATTTTAAATTTTCTTTTAACCTTTTTTGCTTATTAGTTGTTTGAGTTTAGGAATCTTGTGCTGCTAGAATTAATTATACCTCCATCACCATTGGATCCAGCTGGTGTTCGATCAATAATACTCACTGATTGAATTGGTTATAAATTTCACTTTTTTTCTTTTTTCTTTTTTTCATTGAGGTGTAATTTACATGAAAGAAAATGCACAGGTTTTGATTTTTTTTCCGTTGAGGTGTAATTTACATAAAATAACATGCATAGGTTTTATGTGTTCATTTGAATGAATTTGTCAAATGTATATAGCAAAGTAACCATGGTGCAAAACAAGATACAAAATATTTCTATAATCCCAAAAGGTTTCTTGTGTGCTGTACAGTCATCCCATTTTCCAAGAAGCAATTATTTTCAGATTTCTTTTACACAACAAAATGTTTGTTACTAGTTGTATCTTATGGTAAGATTACATAGTAACACAAATTATTTATCTATTCTCTCATATTGTTAGACATTTATTTAACAGTATAAGGAATTGATTACATTATCAGGAGCAGTGCTCCTGCTGTGTAGTACTGGCATTTTATATCCCTGCCAGCAACATACAAGAGTTCCAATATGATCTATGTCTTTGCCAGTATTTGGTATTGTCAGACGTTTTAATTTTAGCTATTCAAATGCAAATGAAGTGATATCTCATTGTTGTTTTAGCTTTCATTTTACTGGTTGCTATAGTTAAGATGTTTGCCCCTCCAAATCTCACGTTAAAATTTAATCCCCAGTATTGGAGGTGGGCCTAATGGGAGGTATTTGGATCATGGGAGTTGATACCTCATTAATAGATTAATGCTCTTCTAGGGGGAGGGGGAGTGAGTTTTCCCTCTTTTAGTTTTGTGAAAGCTGGTACCTTCTTCTCCTCTTGGTTCCACTCTAGTCCTGTGATCTCTATGCACCAGCTCCCCTTCACCTTCTGCCATGAGTGAAAGCAGCCTGAGGTCCTCACCAGAAGCAAATGCTGGCCTTGTGCTTCTTGTACAGCCTGTAGAACTGTGAGGCAAATAAACCTCCTTTCTTTATAAATTACCCAACCTCAGGGATTCCTTTATAACAACACAAAATGGGCTGTGATACTGATGAATATTGGTGTTGAAGACTGTATTAGTCCATTTTCATGCTGCTAATAAAGACCTACCTGGAACTGGGAGGAAAAAGAGGTTTAGGGAGGCCAAAGCAGGTGGATCACGAGGTCAGGAGTTTGAGACCAGCCTGGCCAACATGGTGAAACCCTGTCTCTACTAAAAATACAAAAATTAGCCTGGTATGGTGGCGGCACCTGTAATCCCAGCTACTCGGGAGGGTAAGGTAGGAGAATTGCTTGAACCCGGGAGGCGAAGGTTTCAGTGAGCTGAGCTAATGCTATTGCACTCCAGCTTGGGTGACAAGAGCAAGACTCCATCTCAAAAGAAAAAAGAAAAAAAAAAACCAGGTTTAATTGGACTTACAATTCCACATGACTTCAGAGGCCTCAGTATCATGGCCAGAAGCGATGGTAAGAGAAAATGAGGAAGAAGCAAAAGCAGAAACCCTTGATAAACCCATCAGATCTCATGAGACTGATTCACTATCATGAGAATAGCATTAGAAAAGCCCCCATGATTCAATTACCTCCCCTGGGGCCGCTCCCACAATGTGCAGGAATTCTGAGAGCTACAATTCAAGTTGAGATTTGGGTGGGGACACAGCCAAACCATATCATTCCACCCCTGGCCCCTCCAAATCTCATGTCCTCACATTTCAAAACCAATCATGCCTTCCCAACAGTCCCCAAAGTCTTAACTCATTTCAGCATTAACTCAAAAGTCCACAGTTCAAAGTTTCATCTGAGACAAGGTAAGTCCCTTCTGCCCATGAGCCTGTAAAATCAAAGCAAGCTAATTACTTCCTAGATACAATGGGGGTACAGGTATTCAGTAAATACAGCTGAGTCAAATGGGAGAAGTTGGTCAAAACAAAGGGGTTACAGAGCCCATGCAAGTCTGAAATCCAGCAGAGCAGTCAAATTTTAAAGCTCCAAAGTCATCTCCTTTGGCTCCAGGTCATGCTGATGCAAAAGGCGGGTGCCCACAGTCTTGGGCAGCTCTGCACCTGTGGCTTTGCAGGGTACAGCCTCCTTCCTGGCTGCTTTCATGGGCTGGCATTGAGTGTCTGCAGCATTTCCAGGTACACAGTGCAAGCTGTCAGTGGATCTACCATTCTGGGGTCTAGAAGACAGTGGCCCCTCTTCTCACAGCTCTACTAAGTAGTGCCCCAGTAGGGCCTTTGTGAGGGGCCTCTGATCCCACATTCTTCTTCCACATTTCCCTAGCAGAGGTTCTCCATGAGGGACCTGCCCCTGTAGCAAACTTTTGCCTGGGCATCCAGGCATCTTCATACATCTTCTGAAATCTAGGCAGAAGTTCCCAAACCTCAATTCCCAATTTCTGTGGACCCCACAGGCTCAACACCATGTGTAAGCTGCCAAAGCTTGGGGCTTCGACCCTCTGAAGCCACAGCCCGAGCTCTACATTGGCCCCTTTCAGCCATGGCTGGAGCAGCTGGTACACAGGGCACCAAGTCCCTAGGCTGCAAACAGCACAGCACCCTGGCCACAGCCCACATTACCACTTTTTCCTCCTGGGCTTCCAGGCCTGTGATGGGAGGGACTGCCATGAAGGTCTCTGGCATGGCCTGGAGACATTTTCCTCATGGTTTGGGAATTAACATTAGGCTCCTTGCTACTTATGAAAGTTTCTGCAGTCGCTTGAATTTCTCCTCAAAAAATGCGTTTTTATTTTCTACTGCATCGTCAGGCTATACGTTGCCTGAACTTTTATGCACTGTTCTCCTTTTGAAACAAAATGCTTTTAACAGCACCCAAGTCACATTTGAATACTTTGCTACTTAGAACTTTCTTCCACCAGATACCCTAAATCATCTCTCTTAAGTTCAAAGTTCCACAGATCTCCAGGGCAGGGAAAAAAATGCTTCCAGTCTCTTTGCTAAAACATAACAAAGGTCACCTTTGCTCCAGTTCCCAAAAAGTTCCTCATCTCCCTCTGAGACCACTTCAGCCTGGACCTTATTGTTCCTGTCACTATCAACATTTTTGTCAAAGCTATTCAACAAGTCTCTATTAGGTTCCAAACCTGTTTTCTTTTTCTATCTTCTTCTGAGCCCTCCAAACTGTTCCAGTCTCTGCCTATTACCCAGTTCCAAAGTTGCTTCCACATTTTCAGATATCGTTTCAGCAGCAACACACTCTGCTGGTATCCATTTACTGTATTAGTCTGTTTTCACACTGCTGATACAGACAGACCTGAGACTGGGAAGAAAAAGATGTTTAATTGGACTTGCATTTCCACATGGCTGTGGAGGCCTCAGAATTATGGTGGGAGGCAAAAGGCACTTATTACATGGCAGAGGCAAGAGAAGAATGAGGAAGAAGCAAAAGTGGAAACCCCTGATAAACCCATCAGATCTTGTGAGACTTACTCACTATTAGGAGAGCAGCACATGAAAGACCGGCCACCATGATTCAGTTACCTCCCCCTGGATCCCTCTCACAGTGTGTCGGAATTCTGGGAGATACAATTCAAGTTGAGATTTGGGTGGGGACACAGTCAAACCATATCAAAGATTTTTTCAAGATATCTCTGTATCTTCTGTTTCAAATGTCTATGCTAGTCTTCTGTCAATTATTGTCGAATTATTTAAAAATTTGTTATTAATGTATGAATTATTTTTAAATGCTGAATACAATTCTTTTTGTATTTTATTTTCTATCAGTCTGTGGCTGAAAATATTCTTAATATTGGGTTTTGAGGAGCAGAAATTTTAAGTTTTGATGAAGTTCAACTTATTTATTTTCCTTTTTTATTTCATGATATTTTTGTCTTGGCTAAGACATATTTCACTATTACAAGGTTCCAAAGATATTCCCTTATACTTTTTTCCTGAAAAATTATATTAATTGATTTCGTATTTCAATTTTTGGTTAATATCATTTTGGATGGGAGGTAAAGTATGAAACAATCCTCTTTTAAATTAATATATATGCTGTATATGGATGTCCACTTACTTCAGCATTATTTGAGTAAAATAGTTTATTTTCTTCAGTGAATTGCCTAAGTGTCTTTGCTGAAAATCAGTTGATCATATACGTTCAGGCCCATGTTTTGGCTCTATGTCCTGTTCCATGGACTTGCAAGTTTATGTTTAAACTAATATTACAGTGGTTAATAGTAGCATTACAATTAGTCTAGAGATCAGGTTGTATGAATATTTGTAATTGGTTCTTTGTTATCAAGGTTGTTTTAACTCTTCTGGATACTTTGAATTTTTAAACAAATTTTAGAATTTGCTTATCATTTAAAAATCCTTATGGAGATTCTGATTGTGATTGGATTGGCTTATAGATTATTTTGGAGATATCTATGAACATGATAGGATTTTCTATTTTCTTAGGTTTTAATTCATTATTTTAGTAATGATTAGTAGTTTTTAGAGTAGAGCTTCTTTTGCACCATTGCATTTTTATCCATAAATATTTTATAAGTTTCTGTAATTTTAAATATTTTTAAACACAATTTTTAGTACTGTTGTGTAGAAATAAAAAATTAATTTTGGTATGTTGATCATCTAACTTGCAACTGACTTTGATAACTT
>NW_012116154.1:12411547-12413440 GCF_000951035.1 Colobus angolensis palliatus | reverse complement strand
GAGGTAAAGTATGAAACAATCCTCTTTTAAATTAATATATATGCTGTATATGGATGTCCACTTACTTCAGCATTATTTGAGTAAAATAGTTTATTTTCTTCAGTGAATTGCCTAAGTGTCTTTGCTGAAAATCAGTTGATCATATACGTTCAGGCCCATGTTTTGGCTCTATGTCCTGTTCCATGGACTTGCAAGTTTATGTTTAAACTAATATTACAGTGGTTAATAGTAGCATTACAATTAGTCTAGAGATCAGGTTGTATGAATATTTGTAATTGGTTCTTTGTTATCAAGGTTGTTTTAACTCTTCTGGATACTTTGAATTTTTAAACAAATTTTAGAATTTGCTTATCATTTAAAAATCCTTATGGAGATTCTGATTGTGATTGGATTGGCTTATAGATTATTTTGGAGATA
Source organism: Colobus angolensis palliatus (assembly GCF_000951035.1). Taxonomy (NCBI): domain Eukaryota; kingdom Metazoa; phylum Chordata; class Mammalia; order Primates; family Cercopithecidae; genus Colobus; species Colobus angolensis. The sequence goes on along the minus strand of NW_012116154.1, from coordinate 12,413,023 downwards.
TCTATGAACATGATAGGATTTTCTATTTTCTTAGGTTTTAATTCATTATTTTAGTAATGATTAGTAGTTTTTAGAGTAGAGCTTCTTTTGCACCATTGCATTTTTATCCATAAATATTTTATAAGTTTCTGTAATTTTAAATATTTTTAAACACAATTTTTAGTACTGTTGTGTAGAAATAAAAAATTAATTTTGGTATGTTGATCATCTAACTTGCAACTGACTTTGATAACTTGCCTTATTATTATGTGGGTTTAACTTTGCTGTCATGTTTTCCTTAGGGTTTCTTAGAAACACAGTTTTGTCACATGTTAAAAAAAAAAAAAATGGATGCTTTCACTTCTCCCTTTCAAACTTGGATGCCCTTTAATGCTTTTTCTTGTCTTAATGCAGTGGTTTAGACTTCTATTAAAATAATGAATGGAATTGTTAAATCTGCACATCATTGTCATCTTCTCACTTTTAGGGGAAAATGTGTTATGTTTCCCTTTTTTTTTTTTTTGGTTGAGACAGAGTCTTGCTCTGTCGCCCAGGCTGGAGTGCAGTGGCCGGATCTCAGCTCACTGAAAGCTCCGCCTCCCGGGTTTATGCCATTCTCCTGCCTCAGCCTCCTAAGTAGCTGTTTCCCTTTTAAGTATGATGTTTGCAGTACAATACAACACTACAATTTATTCCTCCAGTCTAACTGAAACTTTGTAACATTTGATAGACATCTCCTCTTTTCCCATCTCACCCTCCCTCCTTGCCCCCTAGCCTTATTTCTTGCAACCAAGAATCCTAAATAATGCAATTACTCATAGCAAGTGGGACCTATTATGTATCCTGTTGTAATTGATTTCCCCAGTAACATACATCCATCAGTTTGCCCCCTGCTATAACTCTCAAGAACTCCATATACAGAATATCTGGTGTTCTGATATTACCTACTTGAATGTGTTTTATGCATTTTCTTTTTTTTCATTGCAAATACATGTAAACATATAGAAAAGCACAAATAATAATATAATAACAATGTTTATAATCTTATCTTCCTTCCAATAATCCCTACCCATATTTCCAGAGACAAAGACCATCAAGAGGCCAGTGTGTGCAATTCTAGTCAGTTTTTATCCATTTACCTACATGTATATTTATTTGTTAACAAATTTACTTTGAAGAGTGGCATTTTAAAAATACATGTTATAGGCCGGGCATGGTGGCTCATGCCTGTAATCCCAGCACTTTGGGAGACTGAGGCTGGCGGATCACCTGAGGTTGGGAGTTTGAGACCAGCCTGACCAACATGGAAAAACCCTGCCTCTACTAAAAATACAAAACTAGCTGGGCATGGGCATGGTGGTGCATGCCTGTAATCCCAGCTACTCAGGAGGCTGAGGCAGGAGAATTGCTTGAACCTCGAAAGCGGAGGTTTCAGTGAGCCAAGATCACACCATTGCACTCCAGCCTGGGCACAAGAGTGAAACTCCCTCTCAAAAA
>NW_012116154.1:12304354-12411354 GCF_000951035.1 Colobus angolensis palliatus | reverse complement strand
CCCTGTATATACTATTTTTGATAATTGTTCCATTAATAGTCCATGTTCTTATTATCTGTTTCTCTAATGATGGGCATTTAGTTATTTCCAAATTTTTGTTACTACAAACAATGCTGTGATTGACCATTCTTCCTACATTCAGCCATCTGCTGTGATTTCTACCACCAGACTATTATCATAAGAGTTCTGGATGCCTGTCTCTAATTGCCTGGCTGGCCATCCTCCCATTATTTGTTACCTAGACCTCTCATCATGGATCTGTCTCTCCATGGTATGTGCGATAGCACTCAATTCTTGAAGTTACATTGAGAAATTACCTAATTCAGTAACCTGAAATTGAAGGCTTCTTGTGTCTTTTTCAGACCAAGGAGTGTGTGTACAAGATCACGAATAAATAAAATCATTATCACTTCTTATGATTTCTAGTGTTTTTCTCCCCCCACCCCCGCTCAACCAGTGATTATCAAGTAAAATTTGTAGCTGTTGTGCTTCATTTTAAAATGACTTGGCTATTTAATATCTTTCCCAAATCCAGTTTTGAAGTAAATGATACTATTGTTTTTCATAGTATTTGTTTTTGACATTGTAAGGGAATCTAATTCAAGAGAAGGAAGGCAGTCAGGCATTGTTTAAATAACAGTAGTTTCTTTGGTTCTATAATAAAATACATGTGCACTTGTTAGTGATTATCTATGACTAATTCACTCTGAAAAAAATGAGGATCAGAATTTACTTATAATTGTTGTTGTTGGCAATATTACAGTCTTGTTATGTTTCACCATTGAGTTTATGTCTGTGGCTTCTCTGTTGGACTCCCAGCCCCAAGGTAGTTTCAGATTTTATATCTAAAAAACACATGCCCAGGCCCTGAAACATTCAAATGTGATAAAAATCAATTTTACCTATGTTATTCCCAGCTGAACGCCACTTCTGATGTACATCAGCTTCAAAAGAAATTAAAAGATAAGTAACATGATTACAATCAGATTAGCTTGTCTAGGCAGACAAATGAGATTGCAGAGTTGTCTGAGTGAAGATACTTCCTAGAATCTTCCTAGAGACCAGTTTACATCACATTAAACAAAAATGAGTTTCCAATATGTGTACTATATAGCAAAGTGGACAAATGAAAACTCCACCCTGTGAGTGAATATGAGTCAAGGAAACTTATTTTGTGACTATTTGATAATTACTTCCTGTCATTCTAACACTATGTGGTATCTAAGAAAAAACAGGAGCATTTTCTGAGACTGCTTTTTTTGCTCAAACTAAAATAAGTATTTTTAAAAATTATTATTAATAGAGCCCATGAAGGTCAAGGAGGGAAATCAGGGAGAAAATATCTTGACTCACAAGTTATTCTCCACTGTAGAACAGGATAATGAAAAATGTTTAGGGGGCAGTTTAAAGGGAGATCACATCTAACCAGAAGAAAAGAGGGACATACATTAATGAACACTAAAAAGACAATATGCAAGAAACAGAGGTAGGTTCAGTTTCAATTAATGTGAGATCCATAGTGAAGTAAAAAGCTCCTGGCTCTATTTATCTTACTTATAAAATGACTTTTATTTTCCAGCCCAGAAAAAAAATAACAAGTAAAGTTATACAGGGCAGGTAAAAAATAAATGGGCAATGTTTATTCAAGCTAGTGTGATAATGTCACCCTAAACCATTTTCTTTTCAGGCTGTAATTATTTGGGGCATTAAGAAAAAATAAACAGGAAATTAAAATAATCAAAAGCCTTGATTATTAGACAACTCCAGGATTAAGAATACTCTAGGAGCAAGTTTTAAAAATAAAACGAGCCGGGCGCGGTGGCTCAAGCCTGTAATCCCAGCACTTTGGGACGCCGAGGCGGGCGGATCACGAGGTCAGGAGATCGAGACCATCCTGGCTAACACGGTGAAACCCCGTCTCTACTAAAAATACAAAAAACTAGCCGAGCGTGGTGTCGGGCAGCTACTGGGGAGGCTGAGGCAGAAGAATGGCGTAAACCCGGGAGGCGGAGCTTGCAGTGAGCTGAGATCCGGCCACTGCACTCCAGCCTGGGCGACAGAGCAAGACTCCGTCTCAGAAAAAATAAAATAAAATAAAGTAAAATAAAATAAACCGAAAAGCAAAGTGCATGACAGAGCTATTGAAGTTAAGAGTAAAGGTTATTGTAATCCCAGCACTTTGGGAGGCTGAGATGGGTGGTTCATGAGGTCAGGAAATCAAGATGGTCCTGGTTAACGTAGTGAAACCCTGTCTTTACTAAAAATAAAAAGAATAAGCCAGATGTGGTGGCACGCACCTGTAGTCTCAGCTACTCAGGAGGCTGAGGCAGAAGAATTGATTGAACCTGGGAGGCAGAGGTTTCAGTGAGCTGAGATCATGCCACTGTACTCCAGGCTGGGTGACAGAGTGAGACTCCATCTCAGGAAAAAAAAAAAAATAAAAAAAATAAAGGATATAACAGGGTAGAACAGAGTAATGTGAATGCAAGCCCTAAACATGAGACCTGTTTTTATACCACAAAGAAATAACTAATTCTCCAAATGGTCCAACAATAAATGCCCATTTTCCCAATCCAAGGTTTTCATTTTTATTTTTTTAATGTCTTATGATTGCAGAGCTGCTATAGTTTAAGATTTCTTCAAATTGCATAAAGACATGGAAAAATATATCTCTGAATCAATATAATATTTAGAATTATTTGATGAAAAAATATTACTGAATATCCATTTAGAATTTCTGATACTTATTAACATTTTCATTATGTGCAAAGGGAAGAAAACTATATGTACGTGAGGCATACAGTATGCTTAATTTGACCTTTTTATAGGAAATGTGACTATATCCTTCACAAAAACTGCAAAAGAAAAAAGAAAGGCAGGGAAATGATTATGAGTGGAGGAAACTTGGGAAATATTTCGAACAGACTTTTTCTACATTCTAAATATAAAACAGTACCTTATCACCTTAGTTTCAGTGAAGTCAGTTCTACATATAACTAAATATCAAATTGCAACATGCAATAATTTAATAAAGCTTTTTGATCTCTAATTTAAATCTTTCTGTTTTAAAAAATGAGCTTAAATATTAACAGGGATAAGTGAAGAGCTTAGTTAAGTGTTTTTCGCCAGAAAGTTGCATGGCGTTTTCATGACCATGCACAGTAATCCCTGTGAATATATTTTGGCAAATGATGATATCAATCAGTTATTTCTTTTGTGATCTAGATATTTAATTTCAAATAGTTATTTCCAGAAATCAATATTTGGCTCGCTTTTCAGTAAATGCCTTTAAATGAGAGTTTTCTACAGCTAAATTAATTCAATTTATATTTAGAGTTATATTTTATGAACAGTCTGGAAGTGGGACAACTATCTTGGAATGTATCAGCTCTGAAGCATTAAAAAAATATTTCAGCTGTTTTGGATCTTTCAACATTTTTTCTGGTTCTCTAGTTTTTTTTTTTTTCTTCTCTCCTGTGCGTTCTCTCCTGTTTTTCCCCTCTTACTACAATCTTGCCGTTAAAAAAAAAAAAATCAGGTAAAAAACCTCCTCACATGGTGGTTGTAATACTTAAATGAGGAAATCTGTGTGCAATGCATAGTGTATGGCCTAGTTAAGTATTCGATCAATGTCCATTCTATTTTTGTTTTTATTCAGCACAACACAGGCTTGTTATTTATAAAACAATGTCAATGATATTAAGCTATATCAGATGGGTGTATTGTGGCACTGTCAAAGGATTGCCTGACATAGCTAATGGTTACCTTTTTCCCCAAAGGATTTCTTTTGTGCATCAAATAGTGTTGTTCATTTAGCACAATTTATACACTGAGAATAGCATATGTGAAATGCTCTTGCGATTCAAGAAGTCTTCTAATATTTTAAGTTGTTCGTCATACTTTGGGAACAAAAACAAGCTATTTAGTCTATAATTTCTCCAGGGTGTTGGTTTTTCCTCCAAAATATTTTTTGACCACTATTTAAAATTGCATTTAATTATTTATATTTCATTATATTTGATTGGTTGAAGGATCCTGTTACTGAACTGCTATCTGGAGCCACAATTTCCACTAGAAATGAGCAATTCTTGATTAAGGTGATCCTGCTAAGTTTTGATCTGTCTAAATCCCTCCAGCATTCTAGGCTTCTAAGAGAACTTCTGTCACTATGGTTTCAACTGTCTTTGGAAATACCAAGCTAACTGGATGCTTTGTTTTATCAGTTCTTTTTCTTTATTTAGTGCTTTATGCATGATGCTTTCTAGCTCAGAAATATTACTGCAGCAGGAAATAACAACAGTCCAAGATTTCTCTCTGACTAAATATTCTAAGTTGTAAAACATTATCTCACAAAACAGATTCAGAGCTATTTCTTGATACCCTTTCTGTAATGAACCTTGGAACTTTTTTATTTTTTATTTTTTTGAGATGTAGTCTCGCTCTGTCCCCCAGGCTGGAGTGCAGTGGCGCCATCTCCGCTGACTGCAAGCTCCGCCTCCCGGGTTCAGGCCATTCTCCTGCCTCAGCCTCCTGAGTAGCTGGGACTACAGGCACCCGCCACCACGCCCAGCTAATTTTTGTATTTTTAGTAGAAACGGGGTTTCACTGTTTTAGCCAGGATGGTCTCGATCTCCTGACCTCATGATCCACCCGCCTCGGCCTCCCAAAGTGCTGGGATTACAGGGGTGAGTCACTGCGCCCGGCCCGGAACCTTATTAAACTTAGTTTTTCTTCTTGGATATGCGCCTTCTGCATCCACACGTAAAACTAATTTTTTTTTTTTTCTTACCGAAATACCTGAGTTTCTAGTCAATTCCCATGTACTGAGTTACTTAAATGAAAAGGATAATCTTCAATAAAAGGCAACTTCCTATCTGTGGTTCACTCATCACCAGAAAGCATGATTGTATGGTTGCTGATTTTTTTCACATTGCTTTGAACTTATTTATATTTTGAATTACCATTTTCACTCTTGTGTATGCTATCAGAAATTGTCTTTTTCTTGGTAAAAAAAAAAAAAAAAACTTGGTTAAAGTTATAGAATTTATTTCCATTCTCTAAGAAAAACTTTGGTTTAACAATTGGTTTGCCTTAAATGTATAAAGTAATATAAAGTTCCTGTGCCTTAAAGAATTTTTGAAATAAGCACAAAACTGTTTTCCCTTTGTCTGCCAGATTATTAAGCCCTTGAGACATAATTAGGAAGACTAAGGATCCAAGTAGTAAAGGAACTGTTAATGCTTAGCTAACTAATAAGGGTTTCTTTTTTTTTTCAGAGAGTTTCAAGGAAGAAAATTCTGATGACTACTATAAAAAAAATCATCAAAAAATTTCTGTTTCTTCTTTGGAGAATGACTCAATATACTCACCATCGCATTCCCTGCTGTGGAATACTATGCAATATTTAAATTTGTGTAAAGGCACTATAGTTTTAAATTTCTTCCCCCACAGCCCTGTATCTGCAAAGGAACATTTGTAAGCATTTGGTTGGAAATGGGCACTCGAATAACATAATAAGATTCTGGAAAGTGAAGAGTCCATATGAACCATAAGTTTTGTATAATCAGTCATTTTGATTTAAGTCACCTCTTTTTTCATCATCATCAACACCATCCATTATTATAAGTGATTATCGTAGAATTTATTATGTATACATGCATATGTGTTTGTATGTATATGTATATATGTTTATGTGTGTGTGTAAAATAAAGAGGCTGGAAATACAAAGAGCCCATAAAAGTTTATCATTTCTTTTGTTTAGTGATGCTAGGACAGATATTACTGACAGTTTAAACATAACTGACAATAAAAAAGAGCATATTTTAGATGTAAATTGAGAAATCAACCCAAGTATTGATGGTGTTCTGAGCTATATGAGACTGACATGAAGGAGTCAGGCAGTGATTGGCATAGTGGTTCATGAATGATACCTCAAACAATAAAAACAACTTTCAGAGGTGGTGAGAATGAAAATGTATTTTAGGGGCCGAGGGATTTGGCTCACACCTGTAATCCCAGCACTTTGGGAGGCCGAGGCGGGTGGATCACCAGAGGCCGGGAGTTCGAGACCAGCCTGACTAACATGGAAAAACCCTGTCTCTACTAAAAATACAAAATTAGCCAGCGTGGTGACGCATGCCTATAATCCCAGCTACTCGGGAGGCTGAGGCAGGAGAATCGCTTGAACCCAGGAGGCAGAGGTTGTGGTGAGCCGAGATTGTGCTATTGTACTCCAGCCTGGGCAACAAGAGCAAAACTCCATACCCCCCACCAAAAAAAATAGAAAATGTATTTTAGGTAGATGATATGAAGGAAATAAAGGAATGGTGGGATGATGGCATATTCTCTGTTCAGAGGATGTCTGATGTGTCCTGAATTTTTTGACTCAAATAATTTTAAAGTCTCACATCAATCAACTATTGAATGACAGTTAATACTTTTTATCTAAGGATAATGAATATTCTATTCCTTAGGAGAGAAACAATTTTTAAATTCAAGTGTCTTATAAGCTTTGTAAATATGTATCTCTTGACCTTGATTTCTTTTTTGCCAAAATGTGAAGATTTCAACAGATGGCCACTCTGGTTGCTTCTCGGCAGGCACTTTTAAAAAGAGAGATTGTCTTGGGTTTTGTTTCTGGATTCTCACATTTGGGGTTGAATTTTTCCTTTGAAAAACATATATTTTAGAAAGTGAAAATGTTTGAAAAGTCTAGAAAATTTTAGAAAAGACCGAGTCTCCTCTAACTGTGATGAAAAATGTAAAATAATAATAATAATGGGAAGAAGAAGAAAATAATAATAATAATGATGGGAAGAAAAATGTTCCAGGACTCAGGAAACTTAGGTTGCCGTTTCAGCATGTCTATTTACCACCTATGAGATTTACCACAAGGCCCTTTAAAATCTTTGAACTTCAATTTCTTCCGTAATAATGGCAGGATGATAATTCCCAATGATATCTCAGGCATGTAGTGGGAATCAACACAATAATATACTCAAATATTTGGTCAATCTTAAAATATTCTTAAATTGAAAGTATTATCAATAAATTCAAACATTGGCAATTGGAACAAAACAACTCCCGGCACATCGTCCTCTTGTTACCCCTTGACAATGACAAGCAAGATCCTATTTCTTGCCTTTTGCGTTACTGTACCACCTCTGCTTGGAATACACTTTGACAGGATTATCTGTAGGGCTCATTCTCTTACTTCCTTCCAATCTCTACTGAAATGTCACCTTATCAGAGAGGACCTCAATTGCCTGACATCTTATATCAATTAGCAACACTCACTCAGGTACGTCTATCTCCCTTAACATGCCCTATTTTATATTCACATGTCTAGTTTTTCTAACAAATATTCCCCTCTTCCAACACCCAAGTGTGTAAAATCCATTACAACAGGGATCTGGGCTTGTTTTACTGTGAATCTCTTATTCCTAGAAAAGTGTTTGACATGTAGTAGGCACAAAATAAATATTTGTTGAGTTAATGAACAAACTTAAAAATTGTCTGAGGGAGCTTTGAATTAAGCTTTTATAAACAAAATGAACCTTCTGACTCTTTCGTCTTACAGAAGTTTATTTAATAAGCCTTTACATTTATCAAGGACATATTGAAAGCTTATGTAACATATACGTCATGCCAAAGCTCCAAAGTTCCTTTGAGTTTTACTAATATGATTTATTTTTAGAAAACTATGCATTGCAAAGAAATTGGTGCTTATGTCATGTCAAAACACTAAATAAAAACAGCAAATATATGGCATTTTAGATATTTATAAAAATTAAGGGATCTTTCATTGTATAAAAGTCAATTATCTAAAAGAAGATAAACCTTAATTACTTGAATAATTAGTTTAGAAGCCATGGAAAAAAATAATAAACAAGTAATCACATTTATTTTACCTGCAGATCTAAAATGCCATGTGTATCGTACATGTGTCTGTGTGCATATGGCAAGACCTCATTAGACAACTATGATTTTTATATTTTTTACTGATGGGCTCTTTGAAAGACTGAAAAAATTGACAGGACCAGAGAGAGTCCATCTAGAGGAATGTCAAACAAACCACTGAAGTAACATGTTGACAAAATAACAGCTCTAATAAATTGAAATTTGACTATAAATAACAGTTTCTCTGTTCTTTTTGGTGTACTTGTAGAAGACAGTAGCCGGGATCTGCACCTCTCTGATTAGGTAGTGTTCTTAAGAATAATGTGCTTTTTGGAAAGTCACATAATCTTAACCCAGTATTTGTTGAATTGATAAACAAACCTTTTGGAAGTTTTTAGCAATGCCAACAGGAATTGATTATCACTTCAATAAAAATAGTTTTGACATTTCCAACTGAGTCTTGCTTCTTTATATTAATAAAATTTCAACATTTCTGGAAATACTTAATGGAAAATGCAAAAGAATAAACTGATATAAGGTGCATACGGTTGTCTTATTTATCCAAAATGCAGCAGATAAAATCCTTCCAACTTACCTATGGAGAATTTAACAGTAATTGAAGGACAGAGTTAGCCTTTATCTTAACATAAGGCTTTTGAAGGCATGCACAACTAACAATACTTATAATGTAGGTAAAGTCATAAACTGCATAAAGAATATGAAAGTGTCCTTCTGGAAGTTAATGAAAGTTTAATGAGGCCATTAAGTCAACTGATAAAAGCTAAGCTTCAAATTCAAGGAGTTTTAAAGAAAGTAAAAATATCTGAGCAGTAATTGGAAAAGTTGAGTTGTATTTCTTACATGAAATCCGGAGGAAGATTGGATTTCATAATAACAACAGTGAACTTCCAATAACACTATTATTATGGTTTGAACATCCCCTTCAAAACTTGTGTTCAAATTTGATTGCCAATGCACCATTACATTGCGATGAGGCCTTTAGTATATGATTAGGTATAGAGGTTCTGCCCTCATGAATGGGGTAATGCCATTATCACAGGAATGGGTTAGTTATCATGGGAGTGGGATCCTGATAAAAGGGATGGGGGAGTTTGGCCTTCTCTTCTTCTTTTCCTCACCTTCACTAACTATGTGATGCCTTCTGCCATGTTATGACACAGCAACAAGGCCCTCACCAGTCACCAGATACAGCCCCTCTGTCATACACTTCCCAGCACCCAGAACCATGAACCAAATAAATCTCTTTTCTTTACAAATTACCTAGTCTATGATATTCTGCTAAAGCAGCAGAAAATGAACTAAGACAATCATCAGTTTTACCTGCAGATTTTGATCTGTAGATATTACCAACCGGATGAGTATGTGTGTGGTAGGGGGAGGAAGAGTCAAAAGAAAGAAGTGGGTATTAAAAAATTGTGAATATGTCAACCTTTGATTTGTTTCAAGGAGGAGTTTTTAACCCTATGTCTCATATATATATGACATATATATATATACACACACACACACACACACACACACACACAAACATACACTGCATTAAGTCACCAAGACTAACTTTGAAAGTTAAAGAAAAATGAAAGACAAACTTTGAAAGTGAAAGAAAGTTAAAAAAAGAGATCTGTTGTTTTCAGAAATGATATAGTTTCTTCTGGAATCATGACCACTAACCACCCCTTCCCCCAGTTTATGGGGCTAATGTAAATAGAATGTCCTAAACAATCTCAGAGTAGATTGTTAGTTGTTCATAGAACATATGAGGCCAGAAGTCTGCCCCCAAACAGTATCTGACAAAAACATTATATAGCTGTGTTGACAAACATGTCTCAGTATAGTTTGTCTCCAACTTTTGAAACTTAAGTAGTCTAGAGGTAAATGAACTCAAACATTAAAACTCTAGAACATAACATGTTTGCATATTTTAAAAGCTGGATGGCTATGTTTGAAATTGTTCATGAAAAACAGATGAAGTCTGTTTCAATATACAGTGCAATGTTTAAGTTATCAACAAATGATAGAGTGTTTTCTACATTATAGTAAATTAAAGATGGGCTGTTACACTTAATGTGTCAACTAAAAAAGGGCTATGATTATAATAGGTAACATCATTCTAGCAAGTTCTTTTCATTGTTATGTTTTCATAATATTTTGAAAACTTAGCCTTCCATTAATACACAATTACAAGTAACATTTTTATACAATCAATATGATCAGGTAGTTACTAAGGTGTGTTGCCTAAAAAACTGACAAATAAAACAATAAAATATTAGTGGAAATTTTATTTGGGGGAGAGTAAGGGTGGGAAGAAGAATTGCAAATTTTTCACTATATAGTAGATTGAGAGGGTCTTTAATTCACTGGTTAGCTTTTTGGATGGCCTTAAGGCAATAATCACCAAAATGTTCATTTTTTAATTGAAGAAAAATAATCAGTAGTATTATTCTTTACCTTCCATTTGAATCTGTAACTAAAACCACAAATAAATGAATTAAAAGTCACATTCAAATCACAATTCCTATATCACATTTCCTATCACAGTTCGTATCATATTTCTCTTCATCTAGTTTTCATACTTTGTTGTTCTTTAGTTTGGTGCCATATGTCATAAAAACATTTATGGTTGTGCCTTGAAGTTGTTTAGGAGTGTTAAGCCTTGGAGCCACATCCACAAAGTTACCCAACTTGGAAGACATTGCTCATTAAGGCAAATTAATTAAGCCTTAAAGTCCTTTGCAGTCTCTTAATTTTTTTTTTTAATTCCTTTATAAGAAAAAAGCAAAGAAAAAATATGTAACAAGAACTTAGCTCTGGGTTCAATAACTGTAAGAACCTTCTGTGTGTTGACAGGGCATGATGATGTACATTCACTCTATTACAAGTATGTTGTAAACATGAATATTAAAACCACTGGATTTTCTTTGCACAAAATTTTGAATTTTATCATTTCATTGACCACTCTGAGACAATTAAGAAACAATATCTTTGATATTTCATTGGTGATTAATGATGGTAATAGTATGGACTTACAATGAACTTGTTTTGAGAATGCCACTCACATTCTTTGGTTCCCCATAGATTTGACTTCATCTGTGCATGGTTCCAGCACTTATTACTAGTTTAATGGTTAATTGTCCTTGTCAAAAAAAAAAAAAAATCACACAACTTGTTAAAATACCTGCAACATCAATTTTTCCATACTTGATTTGCAAATTAACTGTTCTATAGAGATTATCATTATAAATATAAACAAAAATATAAATAGCTACTTTGAGGTAATGAACTGTCTTTCAATCAATAGCTCAAGTGTATCTTTTGTAGTCATTTAAATGCAACATCAATTTTTAAAATTAAGGTCATCTTTCTCAGCCACGCTGATTTTTTATGTAAAACAGTTTAATCTATAAAAACAAAATGTTACCACAGTTTATCCTATTAATACTATTTTTAGAAAAGCATGAAACTGATAAATAAGAGAATTTGAGCATTAAAAATTGCATGTTGAATTGAACTTGTAATTATATTGTTTCTATGCAAGACATCTCTTGTTTTAATTGAATACAATTTTCATTCTCATTCAAGTTTCCATTTTTAACGAAAATGGCTTGGAAATGTTACTGCAAGAGCTGGGGCTTCATACATACGGTAGATTGTTTTCAAATATATCTGCAATAATTCTTCTCGCTCCTTATGTCTACTCCTTTACAAGGTGACTTTGCTACTTACACCTCACATAAGAAGGTGGAGGCTATATTCGGTGGCCACAGTAAGAAGTTACCATAAATTTGGTGACTTAAAACAACAAAAAAGTTATTATCTCACAGTTGTGGAGACAAAAAGTCTGAAATCAAGGTGTCACCAGGGCTGCACTTCCTCTGAAGGCTCCAGAAGGAAATCTTTATTCACTTCTTTCAGTCTCCGGTGGCTACCACCATTCCTTGTGCTTGCACCACTCTTCTCTCTTCCTTTTTCTTGAAATGGGGATTTCCTCTTCTCTGTGTCTCCTCTGCCTTTTATTGTATAAGAACACCTGTTATTGGGTTCAGGGCCTGCCTGGGGATATCCAGGATGGTATCATCACAAAAGTTAATTACATGTGCAAAGATCTTTTTTCCAAATAAGGTAATATTCAGTGTCTGGCTTTTAAGACATGGACATATATCTTGAGAAGCCATTATTCAAACCGTCATACCACCCTTTAAATATAGGCTGGTCTCATGATGAGTTTCCATCAGTAGATTTCGGCAGAATAAGCATGGGCTTATGTTGCACTCCGCTTCTGCTTTTATTCTTCTTGAATGCAGACTTGAGAGTATTATGAAAAAAAAAAAAATCTGGTCTACTCTATTGAAGCATGAACGCCTTTTGGAACACACTCAGACTTTTTCAGCAGAAGGCAACTGACCTATAACCAGCACTGACTGCCAGTCATATGAGTGATGATATTATAGCCCATTGATATGGTTAGGCTGTGTCCTCACCTAAATCTCACTATTACTGAGATTGAAGTATAGCTCCCATAATTCCCACATGTTGTGGGAGGGACCCAGTGGAGAATTATGGGGGCAGTTTCCCCCATACTGTTCTTGTGGTAGTGAATAAGTCTCACGAGATCCGATGGTTTTATATGAGGTTTCCTCTTTCACTTGGCTCTCATATTCTCCCTTGCCTGCCACCATGTAAGATGTGCCTTTCGCTTTCTGCCATGATTGTGAGGCCTCCACAACCATGTGGAACTGTGAGTCCATTAAACCTCTTTTTCTTTGTAAATTACACAGTCTTAGGTAGGTCTTTATCAGCAGCATGAGAACAGACTTGTTCACCCATCCAGCCCCAGTCCAGTGTCTGATGACAGCCACTGCATGTGGGAACACAAGTGACACTAGCCGAAGAACTGTCCAGCTAAATGTGGCCAAAATTACTGACAGCACAGTGAGCAAATCAAATAGTTTGTTGTAACTTTCTAAGTTTGCATCACTAAGTTAAGTATCAGTAGATAACGTATGCAGAAATTAATAATTAGATATAGGATATTGCCATAACAAAATTTCCAAACAAAGGTCATGGCTTCAAGGAGATAACGGGAATAGGCTGGAAAAATGGCAAGGTTGTAGACAGGGAAAACAAATTGTCAGTGAGCACTTGAAAACTAGTGAGAAAACTTCTAATGGAAGCTGGAAAACTGGTGACCTACATTAAGGAGTCATGAAAAAACTGGCAAAACTATTTGTAGTAAATTGGAAAATGCATTTTTTTTTTTCTAATGAACATGTAGATCTCACTAAAAGGATATTTTAAAGCCAAATGTTAAAGATGTCAGTTGATTTATTTCAGTGTGTTCTAATAATATTTTTGATGTCTTATAAAAGGATATCTGGGTTTTGAATACACACTAGGTAATGAACATATTGTGTCAGTTACCTATTGCTGTTTTAAAAAAGAAAACCTAAGACACGCAATCTTTAAACTGTAACTGTTTTTTTGGTGAAACTCTGTCTCTACTAAAAAAATACACAAAATTAGCCAGGCGTGGCGGCATGCACCTGTGGACTCAGCTACTCAGGAGGCTGAGGCAGAAGAATCACCTGGGCCCCTTAGGTGGAGGTTGGAGTGAGCCGAGATCGCACCACTGCACTCCAGCCTGGGCGATAGAGCGAGACTTTGTCTCCAAAAAAAACACACAAAAAGACTGTAATTGTTTTTGGTTAGGGTTCTATGGGTCAGCTTGGATTTGGCTCACCTAGGCAATGCTTCTCTTGTTTTTTTTTTTTTTTCCTTTATTTCTTTTCTTTTTTCTTTCTTTGCCAAGGGTAATTTATGCAACTGTAAATTTGACAGCTTTACAAGGATTCGGTAATCTAAGATGGTCTCACTCATATGTCTTGAAATGGTGCTGGCTGGCAGTCGGTTGTTGTGGAAGGCCCTATCCAGGTCAACTTGCTTCTCCTTCATGCACTTTCTTATTCTTCATTAAGCATGTTAGGTCTTCTTTTTCATTATTATTTTTATTATACTTTAAGTTCTAGGGTACATGTGCACAACATGCAGGTTTGTTACATATGGGTACACGTGCCATGTTGGCGTGCTGCACCCGTTATCTGGTCATTTACATTAGGTATTCCTCCTAATGTTATCCCTCTCCCCCCTCCCCACCCCAAGACAGGCCCTGGTGTGTGATGTTCCGCACCCTGTCTCCAAGTGTTCTCTTTGTTTAATTCCCACCTATGACAGGGCTTCTATCTATGGTGATCTCAGGGCAAGTTTCCAAAAAAGGTAGAATAAAAGCTATGCATTAGTCTGTTCTCATTCTGCCCTAAAGATACTACCTGAGACTGGGTAATTTATAAACAAAAGAGATTTAATTGACTCATAGTTCCACATAACTGGGGAGGCCTCAGGAAATTTACAATCATGGTGGAGGGCAAAGGGGAAGCAGGCACCTTCTTCACAAGGTGGCAGGAGAGAGAGAAAGAAAGAGGGAAGCACCAGTCAGTTACTGAACAACTAAATCTCATGCGAACTCCCTCACTATCATACGAACAGCATTGGGGAAACTGTTCCCATTATCCAATCACTTTCTACTAGGTCCTTCCCTCAACACATGGGGATTCCAATTGGGATTACAGTTTGAGAGGAGAGTTGGGTGGGGACACAGCTGAACCATATCAAGCTGCAAGCTCTGCTGGCAACTAGGCTCAGAAGTTGCAAAATATCACTTCTGTTGGTTTAAACTGACTTGCATTTCCTTGGTAATAAAGTCCATATGATTAATAAAAACCTAAATTACGCTCTTTAGAAAAACTACTGCTTCAACAAATTTACTAACTATATTTGAGGTGAAACACAGAGACACACTGTAAAGTTTGTTTCCTTCATTTGAATGACAACATGCCTATTAGAATCCTCGGTGACTTAAAGTGGCATTGCATTTCCTTAATTTATTTGAATAAGTTTATTTTACACTCCCATTTTCTCAAAGTTCCTCTTTTTAATTTTTCACCTGCGATCTCAGTTGAAAATATAATTTTAAGAATACTTTTAAAAAGCACAAAAAATTACACAACAAATATATATTCAAATATTTATGTGAAATATTGAATATTCAATTGTTAACAGGAAGTTTGATAAAGTTAATTGTTAAAGTGTTTTGAATTGATTTGTGGACGTGTGTGTATGCATGTATGTATGTGTGCATGAATGTGGGCATGCATGTGTGTTGTTATGAAACAAAACAACACTGGTTTACAAATGATGAAGTAAAAAATTCCAGTTGTGTTGGGCTCCTGTTTTCAAGATCATTTCATTGATGTTAAGTGTAGGAACTGGAATTAGCTCCGACAACCAGTGAAATAGCATAATTCATTCTGGCTGAATCAAGACTATAGTACTAATAATACTGTTATGCAATTCTTTGACAGCATAACAGTACTCAGTCTTTCATGTAAGTATCAGGATATTCATGAGGAAAAGAAGGATACAATTAACTAAACAAGGAAAGTAGGTTTCTGCAGTTTTGTTCACCTATTTGTATTATAAAAATAAACAAAGAAAATAAAACTGTTTCCCCTTAGACCTGGGGGTAAAACTGATATTGCCTGAAGATTATTTGTGAAGATAACAGCTTTTTTTACTCCCAGGATAGCCTCTGAATATCTGTTTTTAGAACAGCACAGTTTGAGGACTGCAGCTTTATAGAAGATGCTTCTGGGCTGTGGTCTCCTTGAAATACATGGCCACAGAGAAATTACAACTTGGAGATTCATTTTAGAGAGTAACATAAATACAGGATCATGAACTCAAACCCAGAATTGAGTAAAATGCAAATATGAGTGTTGAAAGTCAAGCAGGGCATCAACTGTAACAATAGCAACAGATACAATAGCAGTGGAAGCAGTCTTCTTTTGTAGCTAAATCTAGATGTTAAGATTAAGTTATGGTTAACCCATCTTTTGAGATGTATATTACATTGGCTTAATTACCCCACTTCTATTCTCTGGACAATCTCATTCTCTTCCTGGATTTCTGTGCATTCTTAGTGGCTTGCATTCTTGTGAAACCAAACCCAATTGCAGATTTCCTTTTTGTATTAATTTCCTATTGAAACTATAATAAATCACGACAAACATAGTGACTTAAGGAAACACATATTTATTATTTTACGGGTCTGGGGGTCGAATGTCTCACAGGGCTGAAATAAAGGTGTAGGCAGGGCTGCATTCTTTTCTGGAGGCTCCAGAGAAGAGACAGTTTCTTTCACTTTTCAGCTTCTAGAGACAACCCACATTCTTTGGCTCTTTGCTCCCTTTCTCCATCTTCAAAGCCTTAAAGAGGGTTGAGATGTTTTCATATTGTATCACTATGATGTCCTACTCAGCCTCTTTTTTCCACTTTAAATGAGCATTGTCATTACATCAAACCTGCACAGACAATCAATTTTAAGGGCAGCTGATTTAGCAATATTCATTCTATCGGCTACGTTAATCATTCTTTGCCATGGAAAGTAAAGAGTGATTAAGGTATAAGGTAGTAGACAGAATAAATGTTGTTATGTTTTGTAGCATCGTATACATTTGTTAATTATATAACATAGATAGATATCATGTAAATATAATGTTATATACCAGGCTCAGCATATTAAAGTATGGACATATTTGAAGGACCATTGATCTTTCTAACACATCTTCCATGGCTGTTTTCGTACACTAGATATTACGATATTTAGACCTTAACCATCTGTCTCCGATTTCCATGAAGCATTTATAGATATAAAAGACATGAATGTTGGGGTGACAGTTTACAGTAATAGAACCAAACTACCTAAAATATTAACTATTTTTTTTTTGTCGGAACCTTGCTCTGTTGCCAGGCTGGAGTACAGTGGCGCGATCTTGGCTCACTGCAACCTCCGCCTCCTGGGTTCAAGAGATTCTCCTGCCTCAGTCTCCCGAGTAGCTAGGACCACAGGTGCATGCCACCACACCCAACTAATGTTTGTGTTTTTAGTAGAGATGGGGTTTCACCATACTGGCCAGGGTGGAACATTAACTATTTTTGTTTTAGAAAAGTAACCTCATGCCAACAGAAAAATATTTATTTGTTTTACTCTGATATGGTAGCAAGAACAGGCCCTTAATTCTTTAATAATTCAGAAATGAGGAAATTACAGAGAAACTACGAGAAGAAATATGGTGCCATGTAATTACCATTTTGAACAAACATTCCTGGCAGGCGGAGAATGTGCCTCAATCCTAAAGGGGAGGATCTGGATCACAGCCACTGCAGGGTGCCTGTTCCCTAGTCAGATTGGTGGGAATAGAAACTATGTTTGGAGCATTCTCACAAAATTTCTATTATTGCAACCATAATGAAAAACCTTGCTTGGCTTTAACTCCCATCTGAGTCTCAGTCTGAGTCATATTGTTGAAGTGCTGATATTATTTAGTTGGCAGCCATTTTGACAGTGAAGGAGATTTGATCATGTGACATCATATTAGATTACACTTCAAATAATGATGTAGGCTGATCCTCAATTTTGTTCTTAATCAACAGAACACTATTTTTGACAGTGGGCCAAGACGTAGGGTATACATAATTATTAGTTAAACAATCATGGTAATTCCATTCCCATTTACCAATAATTGTCTTATTTAGGTGAGGGTGTGACTCAATTTATAACCAGTGTCAAAAAAAAAGAACTTCAGAAAAATTAAATTTTAAAGAGTTTATTTGTGTGAAGAATAATTCATGAATTGGGCATCACTCAGACCCAGAAGAAGTTCCAAGAGCTCACCTAGCAATGAGCGCAGCAAGCTTTTATAGTCTGAATGTGGAAGCAAAATAGAAAAGTTTCCTGATTGGCCACAGCTAGGCATCTGCCTTATTTGGGTATGGTATGATGAGGTATTTTCCTTATTTCGACATGGTTTGATTAGTTGGCTGCCTGTGACTGGCTGAAACTGTGCTGTTTGTGACTGGATAAAACCTGATTATTGGTTACAAAAAATGTACTTCTAAGTTCAGTTTCGGTTTGTTTACATACTATGTTAGGTTGTGGTTTGTTATGTGTGAACTAAAAGTATGGAGACAGAATCAGACTCATGGTCTCTTGGTTATTTAATTTACCACCACAGAAGACAATTTTCCCTTCTGATCTTATCCTTTCTGTTTTCAGTAATATCCGATAAGAACTTTTGATCATAGAAAGTGCAGTGGCCATCTTTCAACTATGAGGTTCAACAATCTTCTGAGGACAGTGGACAGAGAAAGATGAGAAGAGACAGTCCTTGATTATGTCACTCAGCCACTGGACGAAGATTGGAACTGACACTACTGAACTTGTCACTTTTATTACTGAGAAAATAAATGTCTTTATTGTTCAACCTGCTTTTATTTGGTATTCTGAAAATGCCACCAAAGCATACGAAATACTGCAAAGTTGTACTTAAAACAACCAAAACACATTATAAAAATTTAAAATGTAGAATTTTGAACAAGTGGAAGAAGCTGCTTTAGTCTGCTTGTAACCTGGATGACTTAAAGAATACAAACTTATTACTCTCACTTCTTGAAGCTGGGAAGTCCAAAATCAGGGCGCTGGCCTATTTGGTTGCTTGTGAGCGCTTTCTTCTTGGCTTGCAAAAGGTGGTCATCTTCCTGTGTGCTCACATGATCTTTCCCTGGTGTGTGTACTCAGACAGATGAGAGAGAAAGAGAGAGAGAGAGTAAGCTCTCTGGTGTCTCTTCTTAGGAACATGATTTAACCTTAATTACTTCTGTAAAAGTGCCATCTCCAAATACAGTCACAGTGGAGGTGAGGACTTCAACATATGACTTTTTGGGGCAAACATAAATATTCAGTCCATAGCAGAATCTAAATATAATCAATGCTATATAATTAAATATCGTAAATTTATGATATAATCAAATATGTAAATTATGCATATATATAATGTATCTCATCTATTATAGTATATGATATAGTAAAGTGATATATTGTACACATGTATATTATATAGTTTTCCTAGAGACAGGGTCTCATTCTGTCACCCAGGCTGTTGCATAATCTAGCTCACTGCAACTTCAAGCTCAAACCATTCTTTCACCTCAGTCTGCCAGGTAGCTAAGATTATTATAGGTGCATGTCACCAAACTCAGATACGGAAAGAAACCTTTTGGTAGAGACAGAATTCTGCTATGTTGTTCAAAGTGGTCCCAACTCCTGGCCTCAAGCAATCTTCCCTCCTTCCAAAGCACTGGGATCATAGGCATGAACCACCGTGCTTGGAGAACATACAATATACCTTATAGGATATATAATATGTTGGGGTAACAGATAAGATATTATATAGAAAAGGTTATAGGTTGTATAATCTACTATCTATTATGTAAATGTGTATAGTAAATAAAATATATAATCATATTCATATTCATATGTTTTAACCTCCTTTTAAACTTAAAAATGTGTTGAAAATTTTCCAATTCAATAAGCATTTTGTTTTTTATCATAAAGTTTATGTATTTTATAATTAAAAACTGTAGAATGAAAATTATTGTACATACACTTCATTCATATCTCTGAATATTATTTCCTTGCTGTGAATTCCTAGAAACAAAATGATATTTTTTAAGAATTTTGAAATATTATCTAATTTCTTTCAGGAACAAAAATAAATATACAAAAGCATTCACGATATTGGAAATTAGCAACTTCCTGCCCCCATGAAAATACTAATATTTTCATTATCTTTGACCTTTCATTTTCACAGCAATAAGATTGTAACCACATTTTTTCTTGCATTACTTTAGTAACTGTGACTTTTAATTGAATTTCATTACATAGGTTGCTATTTTTCTTTCAATTTTAAAAATGTTTGTTCTTTTTATTTAGCATGACAAATGACAGCAGGCTTTCTGAAATATTTAAAAGCCGGGCTGTTGCCTTACTGTTGCTGGGGAGCTTGACTCAGGGACCAGTCCAACCTGTTATTTGTAAACATTCCCTTGAGCAGAAGAACATGATATTATTTGTATAACTTCAACTGGCAAGTGACGTAAACCTGAGTGTAAAAGTGCGGTACATAATATGAAATGGCATTTTTTTTTTATTTTTTATTTTTTTTCTCTGGCAGGAACAGCAATCATTGCCATCACCACCGCCTTCCAAATAGCACATTGTATGAATTAGAAAAAGCAGCCCCTTCTTCAGGACACATCACTGCCTGCAATCTGCCAGCAAACTGTCAAATTTGCAATTCTGTAATAAACAAATGTCCAAGCACTGTAAAAGTGAATTTTGTCCCTTAGAATTGTGTCATACACAATTTACACACATAAGGACTAATTAAGCATATCAACACTTTGGTAAAACAGGTTTCAAAGTATTCTCAGAGTTTTTGTCTTTTATTTTCATTTGTGTATGTATCTATATTTATATGCACACACACATATATCAATATGTATATATACACAGACACATGTGCATGAATATATATGTACCTACTTTTTTATGTACCATATCTATGAGTCTTTTTTTGGCATTTCCTATTTTTGTGCTCTACAAAAAAAAAAAAAAAAAACTTTCCTCAGCCCATGAATAAATGTATGTAATTTACTTCTAGGACCTTTATGGTTTTTTAGTGAAAATTGAATTTGTTTTAAAAGGAAGTAAAACTAAAAAACATCTATCTTTTATTTTTGTCCTTTTATTTTCAGTTGCTGTCTGAAAGGTATGAGTTATATTAAAATTGATTCTTTTTCATATAGACATGAAAGTCTTAGTCTCTCTCTCTTTATCTCTCTCTCTGTCTCTGTCTCTTTCTGTCTCTGTCTCTTTCTGTCTCTCTCTGTCTCTCTCTCACTACACACACACACATCCCTACACACAAAATTAATTACGAATATCCTCTGTCCTCCCAGGGGTTGTATATATGTCCCTGCCTCATTGACATAAGTTTAAAGTGGTGATGCTTTGACAAGTGAATTGTGAATAGGAAGTGGTTGCTACTTCTGAGCCAGTACTGAGAGAGGGTCATGTAAATCATCACTTCTTTTCTCCCTTTGCCATAGGACTCACCATAACCAGATAGGATGTACACTGGTGAACAACATTAACAATAGATACATAGGGCTAGTTAGAAATAAATCTTTATTGTAAGATGCCAAAATTTGGAAATTATTTGGTGCTGCAACATTATCTATGGTCAAAGTGATTAAAATAGTATATCTCTGAAATCTCTATGCATAGTGAGGTAATTTTATAAGCTGGGGAGAATACAAATACGAATAAAAACATTTCTTTTTCTATGGAGGCATTATATTTCATTTATTTAAATAATCTTTTATGAATCTTTTTTGTAGTTGTGTGTGTATTAAATACATGTAGTATAATAGATATCTAAAACATATATTATATATACATATTATATATTAAATTAGAACATTATTATTTATTAATTTAATTTAATGTTAGATCACTTTTGTGTGTGTACAGAAATCATTGTAAAAATAATAAAAATATTCCTTATTTTTTATTAATATTTTTCCCTGTTATTCCATGTGCCTGATTTGAAATGTAGTTAGTAAATGAGCTCTATTGATTTTATTCTTCCAATTCCCTATAATTCCATTTTCTTTTCTCTTACTCGATATTTGTAGGACAGCTGGTCTCAAATTCCTGGCTTCAGGTGATCTGTCCTCAGGCGATCATGAGGTCAAGAGATCCAGACTATCCTGGCCAACACGGTGAAACCCTGCCTCTACTAAAAATATAAACATTAGCTGGACACGGTGGCACATGCCTGTAGTACCAGCTACCCGGGAGGCTGAGGCAGGGGAATCGCTTGAACCGGGAGGCAGAGTTTGCAGTGAGCCGAGATAGTGCCACTGCACTCCAGCCTGGGTGACAGAGTGAGACTCCATCTCAAAAAAAAAAAAAAAAAAAAAAAAAAAGTATGGTGTAATAAATACCTACCAGTAACATAGTCATTTATGAGAACTATCAAGTGATATGTACTGTATATAACTGTATGTGCTATACTTTCATAAGACTGGCAGCACAGTAGGTTTATGCCACAAACACGCGAATACTGTGTTGCACCGTGATGTTATAAGACCTATGATATCGCTGGGCAATAAGTTTTTCATCTCCATTATCACCCTGTGGGATCACCATTGACTATGAGGTCCATCATTGATTGAAATCATGCGGTGTATATTTGCAATTACCACTGCATTTGTTTTAAAGAGGTAGGATTTCATATTTCCCGATGGGAACTCTTAGGCTTAAGCTATCCTCCCACCTCAGCCTTCTGAGTAGCTGAGACTATAGGCATGCGCCGCTGTGCCTATCTTACTACTGTATTTTATATTATATATTTGTTGTTAATTTTCTACATTTTACTTCTTTGGATTATTTACAATTCTTAGTATTTTTGTTGTTGTGTATTATGGAAATGCTACATAGCAGTTTAGTAATAAATCCAATACAATTTTTTTGCAATGTAATTATTATTAGAGATTCATTTGCCTTTTTTTTTGTAGGGGACATTTCCGAACGGTATGCTGATTTTTTGAATCTTGGACATAATCAATGAAAATTCTATGACCCCAACACTAAGAATTAGTCAGTTTCTCAGTCTTTTTACTTCCTTTTAATGCAATGGCAAATTAATAGCTAAAGTAGTTTGTGATGTCTTTACTCAGTGGTATAAGATATTTTATATCATATATGCATATACACAGACATACATAATTAGCTATTCATTTAAGCAAATAAATTATAAATTGTACTTAAAAGCTGTAAAGTGGTCAGGTATTTCTGTTTCATTTAATTTTTTTTTAATGCTATTGTGACTTAATTTACTTCAAGATCCAGTGTTTAGTGGTATCCTGGAACTTAAATCGTCCTGAATGAGATGACTTGCGCTGTCTGCAGCGCTCTAAGACATTTTAATTGGTAAAATGTCTGAAGACCTGAGCTGGCATTGTTCACTCTTGGTACAGGCAAACGGAGACGGGAGCTGCTTCTAGCCTTCAGCTCAATCACAGTAGAAATTTCAAAAATTTGGTCTTCCACCTTTTCTAGTCTTTTCAGTTTGTTGAGTTCCCTGGAGTCTAGTGCGCATACAGATGGTGCTGATAAGAAATTTACTCACACTTGTAATCCCAGCACTTTGGGAGGCCGAGATGGGAGGATCATGAGGTCAGTAGATCGAGACCTTCCTGGCTAACACGGTGAAACCCCGTCTCTACTAAAAATACAAAAAAATCAGCCGGGTGTAGTGGCGGGCGCCTGTGTCCCAGCTACTCTGGAGGCTGAGGCAGGAGAATGGCGTGAACCCGGGAGGCGGAGCTTGCAGTGAGCCGAGATCTCGCTACCACACTCCAGCCTGGGCAACTGAGCAAGACTCCGTTTAAAAAAAAAAATAGAAATTTACTCACAGCCTCCCTTTTCTTTAATAACATTTTCCAGGTAAATCCCCACTAAGGTTTGCCTAGGGGAATCCTCTAAGAGCTTAAAGAAAAGGATGGGCCCTTTAATGAATTAAGTGCGTGGGATAGGATCGCCAGGCAACTTGAACAAAAAGAAACTTAAAGCATGGAATCAGCATTCTTTCTTTTTCACTGAAAATTCATAGATATCTTTATCAGTGTATTTCAAACTGTTATTCAAACCCATTAGGTGGTCAATCAGATTAATGCATCTAAATAAACATTATTTTAAATAAATTAGAAGAGAATAGAAAATTCTAGAAAGCGATATTATATAATACACAGCGTTGTTTCCGAGGATTTTTGTCTTTGTACGTGCTATGTATGTGTACTAGGTTATGATGTAAAGCAATGTTTTTATTGTAGGTGGTGGTAATGAAAGTTTGAAAGGCCTTACCCTGTAGGATATGTTAAAGCAACTTTATGCCCAGGTTGCTACAGAAAAGTATTTATGATATTGTTTTTCTCTTTCCCACAACTGTGCAAAATCCTTACATGGCTAGAACCACAGGAATTTATATCTATGTTATTTTAGAATTTTCCCCCAAATCTGCTGTTTATGCCATTTACATTTTGCTAAAGCATTCTTTGTTTCCTTAACTTTCTTCTCCAAATCTGACAGCTAACTTTTCATTTTGGTCTGTATATTGTCAGCCAATCTTTTATCTCCAGCTTCATAAAGTGCACATTTTGTTTAACTTCATGGGAATCTCTAAGGAGATGCTACAGAAAATTTCCATCTCTCAAGTGCTGTTTTTTTTTCCCTTCTATTATGTTACATCAGCTTTTTTCTATATTGATTTTTTTCTTATTCTCTTTTTTCCCCTGGTAACCCCTCCTTGAACATGATGAAGTCTATCCTATTACTGTATTAGCTACCAAATGCTACAAATGAATTTCCCTTGATTCCTTTAAATATTTACCTGGATAGTATTAGAGATTTCATATCAGTTCAAAAACTGGAGAGCTAATAGATGTAGTTGAGTGTTAGCACCTTAGAGATCTGCATCCTGGAGGAGTAGGAATAGAATTGTAGAAAGGTCATTTCTCGGGAAAAGATGTGTGTTGATGTGAGGTCTTTGTGAGGCTGTTTTTCAACTGTACGTTCTTTTTTTTTTTGAGACGGAGTCTCGCTCTGTGGCCCAAACTGGAATGCAGTGGCCGGATCTCAGCTCACTGCAAGCTCCGCCTTTCGGGTTCACGCCATTCTCCTGCCTCAGCCTCCCCAGTAGCTGGGACTACAGGCGCCCACCACCTCGCCCGGCTAACAACTGTACGTTATTAAGCAAAAATTCCTAACAGCTTTGGAAAGTAGATGGTATAATTTTCCTATCATTTTTTTCTCATGAAAGCTTTTTTTTTTTTCTTATTTTCAAATCTTTATGTCTGTTTTTGCTATTTCTCGGAGAGGGAGATTACATAATGTTAAAACTTTACTATATTTCTGGAAATAATTACTATCTTACTGTCAATGTGTGTGTATTTATGCTTGAGCAAAACTTATTGTAAGGCTCAAAGGATCCCGTTTAAAAGAAATTTGGTTATGTATGGTTTAATTAAAATAATTTTCCATTTCTACTTCTTAGAATTTTAAACCCATCAGGGCTTTGAGAGATAGCAGCAGCTAAATTGAATGCAATTTGTGCCAGGCATTTCAGGTACATGTGGCAAAAATTGCCAGCTATCCACAGCATTCTTTTTCCATTATTTGGACACACAGATTACATTTCTCAGAATTTCCTACAGGTGAGTACAGTCATGTGACTGTATTTTCTTTACAGAAATAGAAGTAGAAATAATTTACCATCGTTGGCCTTGACCACAGAATCCCTCCAGGTGCATTTACTTTCTCTCTCTCTCTCTCTTGCTCTCGCTCTTGCGCGCACTCTCTCTCTCTCGCGCTCTGTTACAGTCTCAGCTGTGGTCAGTCTAGCTCCCTGATGACCACATGATGAAGATCCACCCAGCTGACCTGAATTCCTAGCCAATAATTTTATATGAATAGTATATAACATTTTAGTCTGTTAAGCCACTGTTAAGCCAAATGCGGGTTTTGTTACTTCAGCAGCACAGTCTTCCCTAAAATATATATATATATCCATCTCACCTAGGTTTTATGACAATATTGAGAAATAGTTATTATAATTCTCATTTTACCAATGAGAAATCTGAATGATCCAAGGCCAAAGTGCAAGAAAGTAGAAATGCCAAACTGGATTTCTAACTCACTTTGCCAACGCCAAAGCCTGCGTCCCAAAATGCCCCATTTAAAAGGTGAGAAAACTGTTGGAACCAGTTTTGTTGAGGAACACCAACTTAGGAGAGTATAAACATGAAGTGGCTTCATTTTTTCCAGTAAACACCAATATTCACAAGTATCTGTTGAAACTTCACTTTGCCAAAGGTGTAACAGTAGGAAGGCATAACGATTCTCATCCCAACTCTCCTTTTTTTTGACTACTGACAATTGTGAAAGCAGATACTTTCACTTTTAAGTATTTATTCTATTCATTTAAAAAATTCAGTATCAACTCAATTTTTTTTTTTTTTGCTTTGTCTCCTCCACCACCATTTGGTTGTGTGGCTGGTTTTAAGGGGAGAGGGACATTAGCTTTGCCTGGCATGGTTTGACCATATTTCAGTAGAGACTGCCTGGTGTAAACACTACCTGTGTCATTTACTAGCAATGTGGCCACAGGCAAGTTACATCCCTTCTCTGTGACATGGTTATTTCACCTGTAAAATGTTGGTGATGATTCTCCCTGTTTCAATAGATATTTTGGGGAAGGAGGTATCTTAGTAAATGTTCGGCTTTTAAAAATGCATTATTTTTGCCCTGGCTGATGGCACCATGCCATATTCCTCTGGTTCACAATCATATTGCTCCCCTGCTCTGTGCATCCAAGACAAGGCTGTAGCCTCCAATCCTGTTGCTCTCCAATGTCAAACCTATGGCCTCATGCAGTATTCGACTTCTACATCACTTAGGAACTGCTGATTTACAGTGGAGGGAGGTGGTCCTATTCCACTCTCACTGTCCGTAACATGTTTTCCAAGATATTTTCTCCACTTCTCATTAATATCAGATGAGATGTGATCACTTCTCCCTCACTGATGGAGGAAGAGGAAATGTGCAGCCAATCCTCCAAACTTCATTATTTTCTTCAATTCTTGATCCTGGGCTTTGCAGCAAGAAACAACCTCATCTCCTTTATGGGGAAGAAAGGAAAGAGAATGGCCTTTCTGTGCCTGCTCTTCTCCAAAATACAAGCTTTTGTCTCCAAGCATGCCTCTTGATTATATTAAGAAGAGTGATACAGCTGTAGGGAATGTATAAATTCCAGTAACTGTTCTCTTTGCAGTTGATATGTGGGAAACTGAACATCTTTCATTCTTAGCTGTGGAAGCTCAGTAGTGAATTTCAGGGAAACGGAACTCAACTCAGCACTAGTATCATCTAGTTACATTTTTAATTAAATGACTAGATCAAGTCAAAATAATTAAATTAGCTTGTGGTATAGCTAGGCTTAACACCCAATTTTGGCTGGGCGCGGTGTCTCACGCCTGTAATCCCAGCACTTTGGGAGGCCGAGGCAGGCGGATCACGAGGTCAGGAGATCGAGACCATCCTGGCTAACATGGTGAAACCCCGTCTCTACTAAAAATATAAAAAATTAGCTGGGTGTAGTGGTGGGCGCCTGTAGTCTCAGCTACTCAGGAAGCTGAGGCAGGAGAATGGCGTGAATCCAGGAGGTGGAGCTTGCAGTGAGTGGAGATCGTGCCACTGCACTCCAGCCTGGGTAACAGAGTGAGACTCTATCTCAAAAATGAAAAAATTAAAAAAAACAAAACAAAAAACAATCTTTGGGCTCTCAGTACAATATTTCTAAAACATTTTGAATGCCTCTATCAAGTTCTGAATATAAACAAATAACAAGGCACATATGAATTATTGAATATGCACATGTATTTTCTATCTTATACACACATATATATTTATATACATATAAAATATGTGCATATTCAAAAATAGGAAATATGTATATATGTGTATATTCTTTCAAAGAAAGGAAAAATAAAAACTCTATCTGTAGACCACTTTATGAGGAGAAGAAAAAATTCCTCCCTGTAGGTGATGGCCGTGAAGAGGTAAGGCTTTTTAGAATCTGCTGAAAGGAGAGGGAGAAAAGGAAAGAGAAGGTAAATGTTGCTGTGGCTAATAAGATGCTTTTCATTAGCTCTGGAGCTCGTTTTTAATCTGACAAGTTTTATGATCAGGCCGTCTTTTTATAATAGGGTTTAATACGGATTTCAGCATCACAATATCCATATACTTAACCTTTATTTATGAGGACAATTTCAGAGTATGGTCTTTTCTAGCCTCTCAGTGGCCTCTGCTAAATGTCAATTTTGGTTTAAAGCTGTCATCATGGAGGAGCCCTAGAGGAGCCAAATTTCTCTTCTCTAGACATTATAATGCTGCAGCTTTGACGACTGCGCACAAATGCAGCTCTTGCATATCTGAAATTTAGACCCACAAAGGGCAATCTAAACTGAGCCTTTTACAAACATGTTTTTAATTCATATGCCTTTACAACACCGCTAAGTGTTGTAAAGGTATATGAGTTGGTGATTTTGTGGAAGGATTGGGATTCATTCCTCTTATATTTGAGAAATTAAAATCAAAGATGGTATTTTTTTTTAATTCATATGAATATGTCACAAATAAGAAAAATTCACAAAATATGATCCCTCAAGCAAAATTGTTACTATATATCCACGAGATTTTCTTCTTACTTTAATCTCAAAACCATAGTCTCCAAAAGCTATTAGGCCAACCTATGTTGAAGCAAAGTAATAGGTTCGATTATATAACCATGCAGTTTATTTTCTTTGCTCTCTGATTATGAGTGGTTGAAACATTGCTTCACAAAACAGTTGCTCATCTAGAATTTGGGACTCATTCAAGGTTCCATTCATTCTCTCTTGCCTGCTCTTTTTTTTTTCTCAGACTATCTTGCAGAGATAAGCTTATTCGGTAGGTTTTGATTTTGTTATAAGACTATTCGGTTTTTGTGAATTTTTCATTTTCCATTAATTTTGATAAAACTAGTGTTTCTTTATCTTAGTTGTGAAGAAATCACATGAGACTTGAAAAAATGAAAACTTATGTAGTGGAATATTTCAGGGAAATTGCTTTTAAGCAAACCAGAAAAAAGTACATGTGAATTGGCAATGAAGGAAAGTTGTTTTCTTTGGTTATGCACTCTGGTAGTCAGAAATCACCTTGAGTAAGAAAAAACCAACAGGAAAATGATAACAAAGGCAACTTCAATATATCATCTAGTGAAAATAATCGGTGAGCCAATGAGTATAAAGAAAAAAACAAATTCAGTATTCTCAATTGAAGATCATTTACTTAACTGTAAATGGTGCTATTACTATTTATGGGACATGTAAAATAACTTCTTTAAGTGATATCTTAATATATTTCATATATGCATGATGTCTCATGCATTTTAAACTAAAAGAATATATAAAAATGACTGAACATAATTACCGTAAACCAAATGATGTCTGTGCAGTTAATTACTGTAAAGAAAAGATATTAGACACATCTCATATTTTGTAATTGTTTCCACAACTTGTGTGCTTAAAGTCTTTCAATGACTTCACATTGCTCGTCAAATAAAAATCTCAAATTTTGAAACACACAAAAGGTCCTGTACACCCTGTCTCTTTTTAGTCGTATTTTGTGTTGTGATTCTCCTCAGTTTTCTCACTGCTCCCATGATGACCAGTTTTTCAGTTCTTCCAACACACTGGGTTCCACTTCAGGGTCTTTACGTATATTTCACAGATATCCATTTCTCTAGCAGTGATACCATTCCCTCCATTTCTCTCACAGTGATGCCATTCCCTTCCTCACTTCTTCACCCATCATCCCCACGTTTGCTCCTGTACATCCACTTTCAGCCAAAGGTGACAATTTCAGTGAGAACTTCTGTGAATTCCACCTCAAATTTAATTTGGTTTTCTAGAAATATTCTGTCTTTGCTTTATACATTTCATTTTGTAGCACCTAATTATGTTTATGCATAGTATGATGTGCTTAATGTGCATATTAACTAAACTTTTTGAGAAACAAGAACCCCATTTTGCAATTTAGTTTTTCATTTGGTGCTTAACCTAGTTTCTAGTACAGAAAAAGAAGTCTTTGCCGGCATTAGTTAAGTATAATTGAACCACACTTAAATTATTTAAATGATAATTTAGAGACAACTTGAAACTGTGAAATTCCTGGAGGTTGACATAACATAGAGGGTAGAATGGTCTCTAGACATGGTAACACCAGTTATTCAACCAGGAAGCATTATCAGCCTGGAAGGGGAAGGCTCTTAAGATATGTACAGAGTTCAGGCCTTCTGAAATTTCATCTGCCTGCTTACATTGCTGGCCAAGACAACTGTATCCAAATATTGTCTTTAAGGAAGTTCAGGCTGACATGTGTAAGAATAGCCCCACAGAAAGAAATGGAGATAGTCTCTTCTACTAAAGGTAAGAGCATAATAGACGTTCAGAGTCACAAGATTAAGAATATTAGTTTTAGTAAGTTCTGTGGCTTTTTCTAAGATTGAAAAAAAGGAAGAACAAAACACAAAAGGTCAGATCCTTTCCCTGCTCAAAGAGATTCAGCCAATGTCTATGCCTCCTCTTCCTTTTGTGCCTACTTCCACTGCTTCACTCATCTCTCTATGTTATAATTTGTCCGTTTACATGTCTTTTTTTTTTTTTTTTTGAGACGGAGTCTCTCTCTTGTTGCCTAGGCTAGAGTGCAATGGTGCGATCTTGGCTCACTGCAACCTCCGCCTCGTGGGTTCAAGCGATTCTCCTGCTTCAGCTTCCAGAGTAGCTGGGATTACAGGCACCCACCACCACGCCTGGCTAATTTTTGTACTTTTAGTACAGACTGGGTTTTGCCATGTTGGCCAGGCTGCTCTCGAACTCCTGACCTTAGGTGATCTGCCTGCGTTGGCCTCCCAGAGTGCTGGGATTACAGGCATGAACTATCACGCCCAGCCCTACTAACTTTAAGATCGTTCCAGAAGACAATTACATAATTTTGTCAATGACTCATTAAAATAGTTAAGAGCTTTACAGAGGTTCTAAAATTTGGATGCTCAAGAAAAGATGCACAGTTGACCGTTGAACAACACAGGGGTAAGGGGCACTGATCCCCTGCAGAGTCGAAAATCCACATAATAGCTTTTGACTCTGCCAAATCTTAACCACTAATAGTCTACTGTTGACTGGAAGCCTTACTGATAATAAAAACAGTTGATTGACACATATTTTGTATGTTATATATATTATGCACTGTATTCGCACAATAAAGCTACAGAAAAGAAAATGATTAAAAATCATGAGGGGAGAAAATACATTTACTATTCGTTAGATGGAAATGGATTATCTTAAATGCATTCATCCTCATCATTTTCATGTTGAGTAGGCCGAGTAGGAAGAGGAAGAGGAGGGATTTGGTTTTGCTGTCTCAGGGTGGTAGAGATGGAAGAAAATTCACATATAAGTGGACCCACACCATTCAAACCTGTGTCGTTCAAGGGAAAACTGTATTTTACTGTTCAACTCAGGGTATTTCTCCTCCCCCTTACATAACTAAAACAATATTAACAAAAAATAATACTATCTTTACTTTGTGTAGCACTCTTACTCTCATATTTTCACTCTATTTTACTATATTTTCATTTTTGAAATATGTTTTTCATATGAACCACTTGGTTGGTTTCATTGCCCAGCAATGGTTTGTGAATAGCATTTTGGAAAACAGGGCAATAGACTGTGAGCCAAATGCAGCGGCTATGTCTACCTATGTTTAACAACTCAACACTGACAGGCACACGCTAAGTTTGATGAATAAATTAATGACTGTATCTTTCACAATTAGAAACACCGTATGGGATTTTATGCCCATGTTGCAGAATTTAGTTTAGCTAAAACTTGGGTTCTTGTCACACGACTAGGAAAATTTAGGCACGTGGACACATTGGAGGGTGAGTAGAGCAGGATTATTATTGGGCAAAAAGGAAAACAAACAAAAAAACAAAAAAAACACCTCAGCAAAGCAAGATATAGTCCTACTAACAAGACCCCCACCTCACAGACTGATTCCCATGTCACCACATGAGCTGAAGAGAGCAGCCTCCTCCCCTGCATCAGGCTCAAATTCCCCATGGCTCCACCCACTTTCCCCAGTGCGCATGTCGGGCTCCAGTCCTCTGTAGGCATGCTCAGACAAGCTCTGGGCAGGTTCTGCACAAAAATATATGATGTAAACACTTGTTGGGTGCGTGCAAGATTCTCCAGGGATCCACTTTTAACTGTTTCGGCATTTGGCTGTTGAATAAATAGATAGGCAAGACCTTTCAGACTTTGATGGAGGTCTGGGATATTTCTTTATTTGCCATTTGCTGATATAATATAAATAAATATATGTGTAACAAAGTTATAATATTTTAGTTTATTGAAATGTTCATATTAACCAATAAATTATAAATGAAATGATACAATTGAAATAGTAAATAATTTTTAAGATCATTGATTCAAGTACAGGCAATATAGTCCATTATTGAGAGACGATTATGAGTTTCATGAATACCTTCTCTATGTATGTATCTCTTTGATACATGCCTGTATCAAAACATCTACATGTACCCCACAGATATATACAACTATTATGTACCTATAATAATCTAAAATTAAAAATTTAAATAAAGGCCAGACATGGTGGCTCATGCCTGTAATTCTAGCACCTTGGGAGGCCGAGGCGGGCGGATCACCTGAGTTCGGTAATAGGAGACCAGTCTGGTCAACATGGTGAAACCCCGTCTCTACTAAAAATATACAAAAATTATCTGGGCATGGTGGCATGCAACTGTAATACCAGCTACTCAGGAGGCTGAGGCAGGAGAATTGCTTGACCCTGGGAGGCGGAGGTCATAGAGAGCCGAGATTGTGCTATTGCAGTCCAGCCTGGGTGACAGAGTGAGACTCCATCTAAAAAAAAAAAAAAAAAAATTCTTGACAATGTTTCTCTGCTTCTACATAACTTTTTGATGAAAATTTCTAAGTTCAAGTATGAGATCTTTCAAGCATATTGGATACCTTTCTTAAGGTTTTTTCTTTCTGGGCATAATTTGATGCTCTTACTTCTACGTTTAGAAAGAAAATCTTCTGATTAAGGAAGAGTTCTCGAAAATGCGTCTGTTTAAATGCAAACACCTAAACAAATCAAAAGTATTATTTTAATAAATAGTGAAAAGTAACACAAACAAATTGAGCTAATTAAAGAAAGTGGAAAGGAAAATAAATTATCTTTTGTTCACAAGGACAGTTCTAGCTAGGACACAATGGCCAATGAAGTATCATGAGAAAGCCAGAGAGTATGAAGGACACGAGGGAGTTACTTACCTTTGGAAAAATAAAATAATCTTTAGACCTAAATATTTCTCCTTTCTTTGCTATAGAAATATATTTATTTTATATTTTAAAATTGTAAAACTCTTATGTATCCATAAAAATTAAAAATAAAAAAGACCTGAATATTTCTGCAACCTCAGGCTTTCCTTTAATTTTCCTTCCCAATGCCTTCAATTCATTAAATTGCTTTCTAACCAATCTCCCTGTCTACAGTCTAGCCCTTTCTACACCACTGTCAGAGTGAGCTCTTACAAATTCAAATCTGATTATGCCATTCTCCAGCTCAAAAAGCTTTAATGACTCCCCAGAGCTCTGAGTGAAAAAAAATCAAAGCCATAGACTGGTACATAAGCGTTGCCACCTGTTTACCTCTCTACGCCTTCTCCCTCCACCTCATCACCAGCATTACGAGCATCAGCAACAAAACAAGGCTCTCTGTTCCCTGAATGTATTTTTTCTTTTGGATCTCTTTGCACATGATTTCTCCTCCCCCTGGCAAGCTCTCCCTGCCTTTGAATACATTTTCAGTTTTTATTCACCCTTTAAAAGAATTTTCTTGCAACTGTATGAAGACTTCTTTACCCTCTGCCCCTGGCCCCTGCAGCCATGAGGACTGTCTCAAACAGACCCAGGCTGATAAAATGGCAGCAAAAACTGCACAGATATCACATGAAGGCAGCCCTCTATTTGACTTCCAATTTTGTTATGGTTATAACTGTTGAAACCTGACAGCGCCACTTGGCTTCTCTCTATTTCAAATTCCTTGGCAAAATCGAGATATGCTGATGCAAAAATTTGAAGTTTGTGGGGATGACACACAATACAGACTAAAGCAGGGTCATTGTCATTTACAGAAATTATATTTCCAATTAGGAGGGTATATTCACCTTCAAGTCTTATTTTCCTTTGAAGAGGTAGTTTGTGTCATCTTTCATATCCATAGTACCTCATACAACCCCAGGGAGTAGGATCTATCATTATTTCCACTTATAAAAGAGGAAAGTGAGTCACAGAGATATTAAGTCGTTGCTCAAAATGACAAATCTTACATGTGTGGGTGCTGGGCTTTGCTCCTAAGCAGTCTGGCTCCAGAGTTCGTATTCTTAATCAGTAGTCTACGCTGCTTGTGCTGTTAGTCTGTTATGAGACTCTGACAGCCCTATACTGTAATTCCACTTTGTAAGATTCAACTTCTTGATTGGTCAAACAGGAAAAATAAAAATTTGTGAGGTAGTGGAGAACATCAAAGCAGACAATGAATGGTGAGCACATTAGTGCTTAGCACGTGGTAGTGAGTAGATGCTAAACTTACGTTGGTTCCCTGATATTTGAATGCCTCTTTCTAATCAACAATAGATAATGTGAAATACATGTATACATTGTTTCAAACTCACTCAGATTCCTCAAAACACATGTGGATAGCATAAAGTGAGGGAATTTTTATATTTCCAGGTTTACTTATAATTATGATCTCTTGCCCCACCCGCCAGACACTGTAACCACTTCTAACAATGGTGACTCATAATTTTTCAGAATTATTCCATGTAACATCATGCCAGTATCTTCATTCTGGATATTATCTCTATTTTGAATTATTTTTGATCTCTTCAATGACTTTCAAATTAGTCATTCTCTAAGGTATGGAATTCTTCCAACTTTCCTGGGCAGAATCAAGTGTTCTCTGTTCTACTCCCAATAATTTTTACTCTCTCAGAGCACACATTAACTTTGCTTACGGTGCCTTATTTGTATTTTTGTTTTTCTTACTGGGTAAGTGATCTTTGAGCAGTGGCTATGTTTTATCATTTTATGAATCCCATATATGATCTAACACAGTACCTGGCACATGACAATTATTTAGTGAGTGACAGTTCGGGGTTTGAACCTGGTTTGTTCACAGCCATTACAGTTATAGACTAGGGGGAATAATTTCATAAATAGACTTACCTTCTCTATAGTTTAATTTTGTTGTGTAACTAAAATGTCTAGATTTAATATGATTATTTCCTTTTAAAAAATGTGTAACAAGTCTGGGCAGGGTGACTCCTACCTGTAATCCCAACACTTTGGGAGGCTGAAAAGAGAATGTTGCTTGATGCCAGAAGTTCAAGACCAACTTGGGCAACATAGAGAAACTTCCTTCTCTAACAAGAACAACAACAAAAATCGTGAGGTGTGGGTACATGGCTGTAGTAGTTCCAGCTACCAGGGATCACCTGAACTCAAGAGTTTGAGGTTACAGCAAGCTGAGATAATGTCACTGTACTCCATTTTGAATGACATAATGAGGACTTGTCTCTTTAAAAAAGATGTGTAACAGTTCTCAGAAACGTGAATGATTGCATATAAATAATAATAATTAAAAGGATACTATTTTATAAATTTTCTCTTTGTATTATTTCTAGAGCACTCTTAATATTAAGACATATTTATAGATTCTGAATAATTCCAGAGTGGACTTAAGTAAGATTGACAAATGCTAGCTTTGACAAATACTGGTTCTCAGAATGAGAACTCATCTCCGAACCTGTGTTTTACTTATAATCTTATATTGTTTCTAGGACATCCTTTTTTTCTTGAAATTATCAAATATTTATTTAAAACCAAACTTAAACCTCAAAGGGACTCTCTTTCATCTCAATAGGCATTCAGAAAACTTTTGTATTTGGTAAAAAAAATCATATTAAAATGGGAGAGTTCCCTGACCTGCTTTGTAGGATGTACAACAGGGGTATGCTCATCTGCTGGGCCTCCGCACGCTCAAACCCCTTAAAGGAGGGGCAGCACACAGACGGGCAGGTGCAGGAGCCAGAGGAACCAGGAAGAGTGCTTTTGGGCTCTGTCCCCCTGCAAGCATTTAGGGGTGGGTGCTTTCAACTCCCAAAGCCCTAGAGAGTGTGTCACAGTGCTCTTTTAGCTCTGATGTCCACAGACAGCTCAAATGTTTACCAGCTCAGTGCCCTCTTCGACCTGCATTCTTGTCTGACATCCAGAAAGAATCAATCAGGTCACATGGACAAACTGAAGGATGGTAAATTAGGGAGATTTTATTGCCAGATGAAGGTGGCTCTCAGCAGGGTGGA
The DNA here is from genome assembly GCF_000951035.1 of Colobus angolensis palliatus. Lineage (NCBI taxonomy): Eukaryota > Metazoa > Chordata > Mammalia > Primates > Cercopithecidae > Colobus > Colobus angolensis. Next base: position 12,375,367 of record NW_012116154.1, on the reverse strand, counting down.
TGGGGAGCTGGACAGGGAATGGATTGGGAAGATGATCTTTCCTTGGGGTTCGGCTGTCCTGCAGCTGATCCCCTCTCCTACAGTCCCCAGCCAAACTCCACTTGATGTTCAGATGTTCTTTCTCTTCTCACCTTCTCTGCCATGCCACTCCTCTATTCCTCTGCTCTTCCATTCCTCTGTTCATCTGCTCATAGAGCCTGGGGTTTGGGGTTTATATGAGTACAGGATAGGGGGGTGTGGTAGGTCAAAAGGCTAAATCTGTTTTGAGTGCAAAAACAGGAATGCTTGTACCCATTTAGAAATGTGGGTTTCCAGACTTGAGGGTGAGGCTTTTGCTGGGGAGCCACCCTCTTCTACCCAGGATTTCCCTGCCTCCATCAATATTATTTGTTTGTCAAAATAGAGTGATTTCTAAATAAACTATTATATCACACACCAATAAATGATTTAGGAAGAAAACTTGCTTGAAAGGATAGATATTATCTGACTTGATTTTTATAAAATAATAAAAGGAAATTCACATTAAAAATGACATTTAAGAGTAATGTCTAAAAGTTTTTTAAAAGCATTTTTATTTGAGAATGAGAAGTCGTGACATTAAGAAAATGAATTACAATATTGTTTATCATGGTACAGCAATTCTGCAGTCTGCTTAAAGCTTCAGCTTTTTGAAAGGAGGTCCAGTTTCTGCACTGTAATAATGGTTTGCCTTTATTTATGCACCTACTCATTGTTTTTGAAGTCAGGTAATAGCAGCAAATCAAATGGCATATTCTCATTCCGTGTCACACATCTTACCCCTTAAGCATTAGGATAAACAGATGTGGCTTCACCAAAGCTGTTGTCAGCAATACACTACTTCCAGTGACAATAAATTTTTCCACTAATGATATTAGGTAATAGAATTGGTGTTTTGCACTGTCTTTTCCCACTACTCTATTTTAAGGCAATGGCTTTGTAAACAAACACTTATATAATGCAAGGTATTACATGGTGTGAAATAGGCTTGATCCATCAGTATGTTGTGAAGTTTTGACCTAGGAAAATAAAAGAATATAATGTGATCAGCCCAGCAAGGGAAGGGAACATTCTCTGCAACATAAACAACCTGACAAAAGGCAGGATGGCTTAGTTTTATTTATAAAAGCCTTTACATGCTCTTACATTTATTAAAACGTGACCCTCTTGAACTCAGTCTGAACGATATTAAAATGCTGACAGAGAAACAATAAGGAAGAGTCTGCCAAAACATTTTGCCATCAATGGTGATGCTTTCCATTTATTTTACCCTAGATAAAAAAGAATAAGGGAATTAGGGAACTAGCTGCTTGTAATTTTAATAGCAAATAAACACCTACCTAATAATACCTCTGAGAAAGTTGTTGGAAATTTATTTTTTATAAGCTCTCATGCCATGAGGGAGAAAAAAATTGTTTTTTTCTTTTGAGAAACAGAATTTAAACCTCTTAATATCTATTCTATGTAATAAAACAAGGGGAAAATACTGTTTCTGGAGATTTGTTCTCATATAAAAAGTAGGAAAAACATTTCCAGGAATTTTGACATACTACAAGCCACTTCCATAGGCTTTTTAGAGAAAGTACTCAGGATTGTTTTATAATGTTTCCTCCTCTTCCTCTTTCTTATTTTCCTTTCTCTGCTTTTCTCAAAATAAGTTTATATTTTCAAAATATTCAAGAAAGTATATTTGAGGACTTTAAAAAAGTCCAAATTAAATGTAAAATATCAGGTGTGTGCTTTTATATATTTTTAATGCAAATATAAATGTAAAGTTTTTAAAAGGCATTGACAACATTTTGATATGGAACTGTCTTTCTTTTCTGTTTCTTAGGCTAACAGACCTTCCCTGCTTTTGACTTTCAGCTAGATTCTTCAAAGGCTTGGGGACATGATCTTGTACCCACAGGACACCATACTTATTCCTTTCGGAGCACCCAACAAAATGGAACTGTTGTTTATCTATTGGTGTTTTCCTCTCAGTGACAAAAAGCTTTTCTGGCTTATTGATATATTTCTAGCATATAGTATAGCATCTGCTATGAACTAAGTACAAACATGATGTTGAGTTGAATTGAATCTCATTGAATAAAAATGTCATTTGGGTTGAAAATGTGTTTTCTTCTATGTGCTTTTCAGCATATGTATATCTGGGATATTTGTAAATAATTGTGCAAAACTAACATAAATGAAATTACAGACAATTCTTTTTTTTTTCTTTCTTTCTGTGCAAACACGTACGATTTTATTCTAAGTTTGCAAGTCATAAAGAGATGATCAAAGCATGTTTTCTGCCCTTAAAGGAGCTATAATCTGAAGATATAGGCAGACAAATAGCTAGAATACATGACTTATAAAATAACTATCCAGACAAGCTGTAATGACATGATAATTAATGCAGGTGGCAGTGGGATTCGAAATAAAAGGATTTGTGTAACAGATACTGTGGAAGTGGAATATATTGTATTTGCCACTTAGATCATTAACAAAAAGAGATATCAGAAGGATTAATTGGTCTTGGTAGAAATATGCTTTTACTCTTAGAGCTGTTGATTTCAAAGTGCCAAGAAAGCATTTGAATAAAAATGAATGGCAAGTTGTTGAAATTGTGCTGAGAAATTGGAAGATTAAGGTTTAGATATTGTAGTAGACTGTATCATGGCCACCCAAAGATGTGCACTTCCTAATCCTCAAATCTGTGAATATGATTCTTCATTTGATGGAAAAAGGGACTTCGCAGAGGTAATTAAATTAAGGATTGTGTAATGGGAAGATTACCCTACATTATCTGAGTGGGTGTAATTTAATCACAAAAATTCATATATGATGGGGTAGGAAGTAAAAAGCCACAGAGAAAATGCATTGATGGGAACAGAGGTCAAAGAGGAGAGAAAATGCTACTCTGTTGACCTTGAAATTGGAGGAAGGGCCATGGACCACATCAGCCTCTAGAAGCTGAAAAATGCAAGAAAATTGCATCATCCTCCAGCCTCTAGAGGGAACAGGCCACTGCTGACACCTTGATTTTGGCCCAGTGAAACCTATTTAAGGCTTCTGACCTCCAGACCTATAAGAAAATAAATCTGTGTTTCTTTAAACTACTACATTTCTGGTAATTTGTCACAGCAGCAATAGAAAACAAACGCAGATTTTGGTACTTGAAAGTGGGGTACTGGTGTAATAAATACCTAACTATGTGAAAATGACTTTGGAACTGGGCCATAAACAGTGGCTGCAATAATTTCAAGGAGCATAATAGAAAAACCTAGATTTCCTTTGACAGGCTGTTACTGAAAATGTCAATGTTGAAGATTCTGCCTGTGAGGGGTCAGAAAGAAATGAGGATGCTAGAGAAAATCTGTGTCATCTTACATGATACATCATAAACAGACTACTGGTAGAAACATGGAAGTTAGAAAGCACTGCTTATGGCCAGGCATGATGGCTCACATCTGTAATCCCAGCACTTTGGGAGGCTGAGGCAGGAGGATCACTTGAGGTTGGGAGTTCGAGACCAGCCTGATCAACATTTAGAAACCCCCATCTCTACTAAAAATACAAAATTAGTCAGGCGTGGTGGTGCATGCCTGTAATCCCAGCTACTCGGGAGGCCGAGTCAGGGAGAATCGCTTGAACCTGGGAGGCGAAGGTTGTGGTGAGCACCATTGTACTCCAGCCTGGGCAACAAGAGTGAAACTCTGTCTCAAAAAGAAAACAAACAAACAAAAAACCAAAAGCACTGCTGATTAGGGTTAAGAAGGAAATCAAGAACAAGCTATAGAAAACTAATACAGATATACAGGTAGTTTTAATTGTGTTCAGAGTTGATAGTCTTGGCATAAACTAAATTGCCATGGAAAGCAATGCCAATGAACAACTTCTGAGAGCTGAGGACCAAAGTATTAGGAATATTTTCATTTGAGATGATGAGGAACGTAGCAGAGGTGGAGAAGAAATAGAGAGGGAGTTGTCATGTTATGTGGGATCAAAGAATTAAGGAGTTTAAAGGGGAAAAGGCTTTTGGCAGCATCAAATACTACAAAGAGTTTGAAGAATGAAAAATGCTATTGAATTTCATAATCAGGAGACCATTATCATTCCCAGGAGAGCAATCTCTCTCTGAAAATGTGTGGTGAAAACACTGCAAAGTTTTAAAAGTGAAAAAAATAAGTGAGGCAATGAAGGCAGGATATTCAAATAAAATATTTGGTGATAGACGGAAAATAGTATTGTAACTTGAGGAAGAGATATTTGTAAGGAATGCCAAAAAATAACATTTCCTTTAGGGTATGGAAGTTCAACATGCCATGGAAGATGGGGAAGAGGTCAATAAAAGGAACTGAGGCTTCTATTACAAGAGAAAAATGTTGTCATCAAAGAAAATATTTGGCAAGAAAGAATAAAATTTGATATGCAGATATGTTAGCAGAGTAAACACAAAGAGGAGACATAGCAAGAAGGCTTCGAGTTGGAGAGAAAAGCCAACACTTCTGTACAGTTCTATTAGGAACTGATATTGTATAATAAAAGTAAGAACTTTAGGAATAAGCATCAAGTCTTGAGGTGAGGATGGAGAAAGTTTGGGAAAGGCTTTTTTGGGAGGATCATGAGAGACAGATATTAGGAAGTTGAAAGCAAGCCAAAGGGAACAACCAAGGTTAGATAGCAAGCAAGTACTTGCGATTAATGAAAGTAGAATCTCTGCAAACTTCTAGCCCTACTACATAGCTTAGGAGAGAGCAATGAAGACAGAAAATGCAGTTTTCTCAGAACTGTCGAATAGCAAAAAAGTTCGAGATTATAAGCGGTAGTGAATGCATTTTTAAACCACTTCCCATGTGTATAACCTAGAGGCAGAATGGAGCACAATGCAGGTGATGGTCTGAAGTGGCTCAGGTTTGATTTTCACATTTCAGTGGAAGGGTGAGTCTAACCTGGGATGCTTGATAAAATTTCCCTGGACCGACTCCAGATATGCTATTTCAATAGGAATAAGGTGCAGCCAGGTTTCTGTGTTGTAATGAGTGTCCCAAGTGATTCCGACACAGGTACTCTGAGTCACATATTGAGAAATAGCACTCTGATCCCATATTGAGAATCCTGGCCTTGGAGAATAGAGAATAAGTTAAGGGGCTATAGGTCACAATGCTAATGAAAACTTGGGTTGTTATTAGAGAGTAGCTAAGGTAAAAGAAAACAGTTGTAGGAGAGGGGCTCATGGCAGAGAGTCAGTATTGGAAATGAAGCTTTTTCCAAAAAGTTTATTATATTTTAGGGAAGACAGAAAGTTTTTCTTCTTGTTCCCTTCATTCTCTCACTGTTTGCTACAATCCAAGAAGGATCTATTCCACAGAATTGTAGGACAATAAATTAGTCACATTTAGTAGTCACTGGAGCTATATTGTACAAAACATTGAAACTCATGGGTGTAATATTCTTTTGCTTTCTCCTTTCATGGAAAAGACATTGTAAGAAATCTAGGGCCTATGAAAAGGCTAGCCAAAGAGACGTGCATGGCACTAGTCCAGTTCACAACAAAGTTGTATTTTCCATTTATCATTGCCTATTTTTGTGTGTTGTTTTTCCTGCAGGAAACTACAATAAAAAAGAAAAATTATGATTTGCAGTTTCCTTGATCTCCCAACAAAATTTAATTTATTAAAGTCCCAAACCACATCTGATTCCTCTATCAGAGGTCAAAGACTTGTAATGCTTTCATAAGATTGCCTTCTTCTCATTATCATTTGAAAACAGTACATTAGAAGAGATCTAGTGAGAGGAAAATGTGTAATATACTAATCATAGAATCTGGTACATACTTAAACCTCAGTAAATGGTCTTGTAGTGGGGTAAGTTAGTGGAAACTCATGTTGGTATTCCATATACCCATTCTGGGAAAGAAATTCAGAGTTACATATAAAAGCAGTGAGTGTGGATAAAAGGTTGGGTATTGATTTGGGATTCTATGACAAGTTGTTCAATGATTCAGTGACTCAATTTAGTCCAGTGTGGTATGGAAGCAAGCTGACTTCACCACTTTCCTCAAAAACAAGCAAATGAACAAAAACAGGCACAGCACTGTGGCTCATGCCTGTAATCCCAGCACTTTGGGAGGCCAAGGTTGGTGGATTACCTGAGGTCAGGAGTTCGAGACCAGCCTGGGCAACATGGTGAAGCCCTGTCTCTACTAAAAATATAAAAATTTGCTGGGTGTGGTAGTATGTGCCTGTAATCCCAGCTACTCGGGAGGCTGAGGCAAAATCACTTGAACCCTGGAGGTGGAGGTTGCAATGAGCCGAGATTGGGCCATTGCACTCCAGCCTGAGTGACAAGAGTGAAACTCTGTCTCAAAACAAACAAACAAAAAACTAAAAAACAAAAACAAACATACCATACCAAGATCATCACCAGAAATATCCTAGAACTCCGGGAGGCTAAGGCAGGAAAATCTCTTGAACCTGGGAGGTGGAGTTTCCAGTGAGCCAGGATTGCACCACTGCCCTCCACACTCCAGTCTGGGTGACGGCGTGAGACTCCATCTCAAAAAATAAAGAGAAAATAAATATCCTAGAAGTCAAATATGAAGATGAGACATTTTCTGGGGCTGCAGAGAAGTGAAAAAAGCCCTGAGCCAATGGTAAATGAATTGGACTTCCACATCCATAAACCCCCTCTTCTCATTCCGCCCAGCATCAAGCACAGAGAAAGCTTTTTCCAACTCATTGTGGCTACACTGGAAAAAGTGAGATTGTAGTGGACAACAAGCTTCTTCATTATCCTGGATTCCCTGGCAGGAGGTTTGTCCCTGCCTTAACTTACAGGAAGATTGTGAGTGCCTGAGGGAACAAGTGTAGACAAAGGGGGAGGTGGGACTACCATCCTTATTACTCCTGGGAACTCTGCTCTATAACACTGCCAGAGGATCCGCCAAATCAAAGTTGTTATTCAGCAGCACCATACTGTAGGAGGCATAAACCACTGCATGAACGTAGGCATGAACCACTGGCCTGTCTTCCCACATTGCCTGGGTCTTACCTTTGGGTCCTCTCTGATTCAGGAAGGGTGATACTCCAATTGTTTATGAGAGCTGAGGTGAACCTGGGCTTAAGGAGCCATCAAGAGCCAAAAAGTAGGCAGCAAATTTGTGGTAAAGAACTTCTAAGTAAATATATGGAGCCAAAATCAAAACAAATCAGAGAAGAATGAATGAAATAACTAATCCCTCAATTTCATAGACATAGACATAGATCCATAAGAAACAACAGCAAACAGGGAACCATGATCTCTCTAAACAGACAAAGCAAGGAATCAGTAACCAACCCTAATGAGACTGTGATATGTGAGCTCTCTGATCAAGAATTCTAAATAGTAGTTTTAAGAAAACTCAGTGATCTCCAAGATAACATAGAAAATCACTTTGGAAATTTATCAGATAAGTTTAATAAAGAAATTTAAATAATAAAAACATCAAACAGAAATTGCTGAACTGAAAAATTCATTAGAGACCATCAACAGCAGAATGTATCAAGAAGAGGAAGGAATCAGTGTGCTTGAGTATAGGATATTTAAAAATACATAATCAAAGGAGAAAAAAGAAGAAAGAATGAAAACTAGAAAAATAACAAAGATCACCTACCAGATACAGAAAATTATCTCAAGAGACAAAATTTATTGATAATCAAGTGGGAATTGAGGAAGAACAAGAAACATAAATAATATGTAAAGAAATGATAACATAAAACTCTCCAAAACATGATACAGATATAGCTATCCAGGTACAGGAGGGTCAGAGAATACCAGATTGAGCTCAAGTAAGACCTCCTGAGGACATATAATATTCAAACTCTCAAAGGTCAAGGACAAAGAGCAAATCCTAAAAGCAGCAAGAAAAATGAAGCAAATAACATAAAAAGGAGCTCCAATTTGTCTAGCAACAGATTTCTCAATAGAAACCATACAGGTCAGGAGGGAGAGGAGCAATATTTTCAAAATGTTCAAAGAAAAAGAAAGCTGCCACCACGAATATCGTATCCAGCAAAATTATCCTTCATGGATTAAGGAAAGATGATCTTCCCCAGAAAAACAATACCTGAGTGAATTCCCTACCATCAGACTTGTCTTGCAAGAAATGCTAAGGAGAATTCTTCAATGTCAATGAAAGAAAGAAAGAAAAAAAAAAAAACCGCTAGCATGAAAATAAAGAGCATTTGAAGGGGCAAAATGTACTGGTAATATTAAGTACACAAACAGACCCATAATAATACTATAATTATAGTTTGCAATCCACTCATAAATCTAGTATAAAGCTCAAAGGACAAATCTATCAAAAACAATAATAGCTACAGAATCTCTTAAGAGACAGGTAACAAAAACAATAATAGCTACAGAATCTCTTAAGAGACAGGTAACAAAAACAATAATAGCTACAGAATCTCTTAAGAGACAGGTAACAAAAATATGTAAATTTAGACAACGCAAAGATAAAATGTGGGGGAATGCAGTTAAAGTGTAGAATTTTTATTTTTTTCATTCTTTTATTTGTGATAAAGATAAGTTGTTATCTCTATAAAAATCATTTGTTATGTTTGTAAGCCTCAGGGTAACCACAACACAAAAACATACGCAATTCACCAAAAATAAAAAGCAAGAAATTAAATCATGCTGCCAAAGAAAAATAACCACAAAGAAAGACAGCAAGAAAGAACAAACGGAAGAGAGGAGTTAAAACAACCAAAAAAGCCAGCCAAAATGGCAGTAGTAAGATCTTACACATTAATAATAACACTGAATATAAATAGACTCAGTCCTCCAGTTAAAAGGTAAAATATGACTAACTGGATAAAGAAACAAGAACTAACTATACTCTGCCTATAAGAAACAGATGTCATGTATAAAGGTACACATAGACTGTAAGTAAAGGGATGGATAAAGATATTCCACGACACTGGAAACCAAAAAGAAAAAAAAAAAAAGGCAGGAATAGCTGCACTCATATCAGATAAAAGAGACTACACATTAGAGACTGTGAAAGGATACAAAGAAGGTCACTATATAATGATGAAAATATGTAACAATTATAAATATCTGTGCACCCAACACCAGAGCCCTCAAATATGTAAAGCAACTATTAATAGATCTATAGGGAGAGATAGACTGAAACACAATAATCCTAAGGGACTGTAATATCTCACTTTCAGTAATGAACATATCATCCAGACCAAAAAAATCAACAAAGAAACATCAGAGTTAAACTACAAACTGGACCTAATAGGCCTCATGGACATTTATAGAACTGCTGCAGAATACACATTCTTTTTATCAGCACGTGGAACATTCTCCAGAATAGATCATATCCTAGGCCACAAGACAAGTCTCAGCAAATTCCAAAAAGCAGCAGTCATATCTCAAGTATCTTTTCTGACCACAATAGAATAAAACTAGAAACCAATCACAGGAACCTTGGAAACTTCACAAATACATGTAAGCAACATGCTCCTGAATGACTGATGAGTCAATGAAGAAATTAGAGAGGAATTAAAAAATGTTGTGAAACAAATGAAAATGGAAATACAGCATACCAAAATCTATGGGATACAGCAAAAACTATAGTAGGACGAAAAGTTCTCACAATGAACACTTGTATCAGAAAAGTGGAAAGACTTTAAATAAACAGCATGAAAATGCACCACAAGGAATAAGAATAGCAAGAACAAACCAAACTCAAAATTAGTAGAAGAAAAGAAATAATAAAAATCAAAGCAGAAATAAATGAAATTGATACTAAAAACAATATAGAAGATCAACAAAATGAAAAGTGCTCTTTTTTTGAAAAGGAAAATAAAGAAAAACCACAAACTTTTGGCTAGACTAATTAAAAATAAAAGGAGAGAAGACCCAAATAAACAATCTCAGAAGTGACAAAGGAGACATAACTGAGCCTACAGAGATACAAAGAATAATTTAAAACTATGATCAATAACTATACTCGATTAAACTGTAAAACCTAGAATAAATGGATGAATTCCTGGACACATGCACATAATAAGATTAAATTATGAAGAAATAGAAAGCATCCATGAGACAACAATGAGTATGAAAACTGTAATAAAAAACCTTCCCCCAAAGAAGAGCCCAGGATCTGATGGCTTCCCTGCTGAATTTACCAAACATTAAAAAACTAATACCAATTCTACTTAATGTCTTAAAAAAAACTTGAAGAAGAGAGAATTATTCCAAACTCATTTTATGAGGCCAGCATTATCATGATATCAAAACTAGATAAGGATAAAAATAGATGCAAAAATTATCAACAAAATACTAGAAAAACAAATTCAACATTACATTAAAAAAATTATGCCCTTTGATCAACTGGAATTTACCCCAGGGATGCAAGGATGGTTCAGTATATCCCAATCAGTAAACATGGTACATCCCATTAACAGTAACAAGAACAAAAAACATGATTATTTCAATAGCTGCTGAAAAAGCATTTGATAAATTCAACATCCCTTTATGATTTTTTTTAAAAAAAACCTTATCAAACTGGGTATAGAAGGAACATATATCAAGATAATAAAAGCCACATATAACAAACCCACAGCTAACATTGTACTGAAAGGGGAAAACCTGAAAGCCTTTCTTCTAGGATCTGGTGAAAGGCAATGATGCCCACTTTTATCATTTTTATGCACCATAATGCTGAAAGTCTTGGCTGGAGCCATTAGGCAAGAGAAAAACAAGGACATCCGAATTGAAAAGGAAGAAATTAATTAGGCTCGTATACAGATGACATAATCTTATGCTTAGAAAAACCTAAAGACTCTATCAACAAACTGTTATAACTGGATAAAGGATTTCAGCAAAGTTGCAGGATACAAAATCAACATACAAAAATCAGTAGCATTTATATATGCCAATAGTTAATGATCTGAAAGAGAAATCAAGAAAGCAATCACATTTACAACAGCTACAAAGAATGTAAAATACCTTGGAATCAATTTAACCAAAGAGGTAAAATATTTATCCAAGGAAAACTACAAAACGTTGATGAAAGAAATTGAAGAAGACACACAAAAAATGAAAAGATTCCATGCTCATAAATTGGAAGAATTAATATTGTTAAAATGACAATACTACCCAAAGCAATTTACAGATTCAATGCAATCCCCATAAAAATATCAGTGACATTCTTCACAGAAACAGAAGAAAAAAAAGTCCTAAAACTTATAGGAAACCAAAAAAGACTGAATAACCAAAGCAATCCTCAGCAACAACAACAAAGCTGGATACTTCACGTTGCTTGACTTCAAAATTCACTACAAAACTACAGTAACCAAGTGAGCACAGCACTAGCATTAAAACAGACACATAAGTCAATGGAACAGAACAGAAGAACCAGATAAAAATCTATGCATTTGCAGTGAACTCATCTTTGACATAGCAAGTGTATTTTCTGACCAGAATAGAGCAGAATCTCCTCTTTATCGTGGGAGGTAAATAAATGATGGTGGGAAAACTGGACAACTATATGCAGAAAAATGACACTAGACCCCTATCTCTGACCATATATAAAAATCAAATGAAAATGGATCAAATACTTACATATAATATCTGAGACTATAAAACTACTAGAAAAAAATTGGGAAAATGCTCCAGGACATGCATATGGCTAAATAATTATTTTGTGTAAGACCTCAAAGGCACAGACAACCAAAGCAAAAATATGCAAATGAGATCACATCAATCTACAAAGCTTCTTCACAGTAAAGGAAAAAAATCAACATAGGGAAGAGAAAGCTTACCAACCGTGAGCACCTAGGTTGATTTCATTTGCTATTGTGAATAGTGCTGCAAAAGACCTTAAAGAATTCAACAAGCAGAAAACAAATAACCCCATTAAAAGTGGGCAAAAGACCTGAACAGACACTTCTCAAAATAAGGCATACAAGCCACCAACAAACATATGAAAATATTTTCAACATCACTAATCACTAGAGAAATGCCAATCAAAATCATAATGAGATCCCATCTCACAGTAGTCAGAATGGCTATTATTAAAAAGTCAAGAAAGAATAGATGCTGGCAAGGCTATACATTGTTAGTGGGAGTGCAAGTTATTTCAGCCACTGTGGAAAGCACTTTGGAGATTTCTCAAACAACTTAGAACATTAGCACCTGTAATCCCAGCACTTTGGGAGGCTGAGGCGGGCGGATCACAATGTCAGGAGATCAAGACCATCCTGGCCAACATGGTGAAACCCTGTCTCTACTAAAAATATAAAAATTAACCGGATGTGGTGGCACGGGCCTGTAATCCCAGCTACTTAAGAGGTTGAGGCAGGAGAATCGCTTGAACCCGGGAGGTGGAGATTGCATTGAGCTGAGGTCATGCCACTGCACTCCAGTCTGGCAACAGAGTGAAACTCTGTCTCAAATAAATAAATAAGTAAATATAAAACAAAAACAAAATTACAAAACATTAGATCCAGCAATCCCATTATTATTTATATATCCAAAAGTTTGAATATACACTTGTCAAAAGAAGACGTAGAAACTGCCAAGAAGGCCGGGCGCGGTGGCTCAAGCCTGTAATCCCAGCACTTTGGGAGGCCGAGACGGGCGGATCACGAGGTCAGGAGATCGAGACCATCCTGGCTAACACGGTGAAACCCCGTCTCTACTAAAAAATACAAAAAACTAGCCGGGCGAGGTGGCGGGCGCCTGTAGTCCCAGTTACTTGGGAGGCTGAGGCAGGAGAATGGCGTAAACCCGGGAGGCGGAGCTTGCAGTGAGCTGAGATCTGGCCACTGCACTCCAGCCCGGGCGACAGAGCAAGACTCCGTCTCAAAAAAAAAAAAAAAAAAAAAACTGCCAAGAAGTATACGAAAAATGCTAAACATCATTAATTATCAGAGAAGTACAAATTGAAACTACAATATCATTCCACCCCAGTTAAAATGGCTTCTATCAAAAAGACAGGCAATAACAGATGCTGACAAGGATGTGGAAAAAGGGGAACCCTCATATACTATTGGTGGGATTGGAAATTAGTCCAGCTTTTTAGAGAAAAACAGCAGAAATTAAATGTATTAACTTCATAAATTCAATCCCATATGGAATCCATGTTTACAGAGAACATGAAAAACACACACAGAGATATATCTATTATTGATCTATCTATCTACGTATCTATCTTCTATCTATCTATCTTCTATCTATCCATCTACTATCTATCTGTCTATCTATCTATTGATCCATCCATCTATCTAACTTTCATCTATCTAGCTATCTCCACCTACTTTAGAACCTGGAGAATTGGAATTGAATAAGTCATATTTTAATATCTGCTATAGGCAATATTCAGGAATGGTTGATACCTCTCAGTGATCAGAATATTTACTTTATTCTCTATCTGGTAGTAAAACTATCAAGAAGAGTGCGCCTCTATCTTGAAGATTAAAGTTAGAATTAGACAAGTATTTTCCCAAAGGGATCTTAACTTAATTTCGCTGAAACCTCCTCTGTCATAGTTACCAACAAGCTCCATCATACAAAATCCAGTGGTTCATTTTATATCCACTTCTTTCTTCCTGAAATATTTTTCTCCCTTGGCCTTTTCATGAAGATCAAATAAATTAATATGCATAAAATTAGAATAGTGTCATATATAATAAGTGCCATATGTTCATAATCATAGTAATAATAGTTATAATGATGATTACTATTATTGTTATCATTGTTATCTAGCCATTTGGTTTTAAATATAGTTAGTCCTGTTGTTAATGCTTGTTTTGGGAGCACAATTTTTTTCAATGAAAGCTATCTATTAGGAAAAAAATTTGAGCACATTGTAAATTTCACCCAAGAATAATGCTAGGCTAATGTAGAAAACTGTAATCAGTTGAACTGAGCCATGTAGGACAGACATACACATATCTCATGAGGACAATGAGCTACTCTCATCCACATCTGTTGTTACAACATTCTTTCCAATTTCAGATAACTTTCCTTGTACCACATCACAATAATATACAAGTTACAACCTTTCCTGAGGCCACCCTGGCCAGATGACTCTACTTCTAACTCTTTTTAAAAATTATTCTCTCTTTCCCCTTAGCCTACTTTTTGTTTTTCTTCTCTATCCTCTGTTTTATTTTCCTTATTTTAATTTTGTTTCATTATTTTCTATACGTCTTCTGTTGTCCTTTTGCACACAGTAAGCAAATTCCTTAAGCAAATTCCACAAGCAAACTTTTGTACCCCTCCTAGGCAGATTGATTCCAAACATCAATATACACATCACTTTCATACTTATTAAGATCCATTTCTCTGTTCAACATATTTACTTAAATTTCATCAAAGGATGTATCTTTATTTTCCCCATAAACTTAGGTGTCCCATGTTTTCCCACTACTGCCAATAGCGTCACTCGTAACCCAGTTGTTCAGGCCAAAATCCATTTTTTGTCTTAATTTTTCATTTCTCTCTATCTTTACATCAAATTTTTCTAAAACTCTCATTGGTCATACCTTTAAAATATACCCATATCTCAACTATTCATACGCTTTTAACTTCTAAGACCAGTTATAACCACCATCAACTCTTACTTAGACAACTGAAAGTAGTCTCTTAATTGGTTGTACTGCTTCCTTTATTACCGTCTCACTACCATACCCTGCCCCATTAATCTATTTTGCACACAGCAATGAGAGTAATTTTTTACAGTTAGATCATTTTATTTCCCTGCTTAAAATCTTCCAGAGGACTTGCAATCCATATCAAATAAAATTCAATCAAATAGTTTATGTTCCCTCCTATTCTGACCACCTTTCTAATACTATATCCTACTCTTCTTTCCCTCCTTAACTAAGACTCAGGAACACAGACCTTCTGGCTCTTCGTAGAAGTGTGAATGATTTCCTATGACAGAAGGGAAGAATGGGACAAAGCAAGGTTTGCCACTGTTAAGCAAGCAGCAACTACTAATCCCAGCACATTGGGAAGCCAAGGCAGGTGGATCACCGGAGGTCAGGAGTCTGAGAACAGCCTGGCCAATATGGTGAAACTCTATCTCTACCAAAAATACAAAAATTAGCTGTATTTTTGTGGTGGCAGGCACCTGAAGCCCCAGCTACTCGGGAGACTGAGACAGAAGCATTGCTTGAACCCGGGAGGCAGAGGTTGCAGTGAGCCGAGATTGCACCATTGCACTCCAGCCTGTGCAACAGAGTAAGACTCTGTCAAAAGAAAGAAAGAGAGAGAGAGAAAGAGAGAGAGAGAGAGAGAGAGAGATAGAGAGAGAGAGACAGAGAAGGGAGGGAGGGAGGGAAGGAAGGAGCAACTATCTTAAAAGAAGGGAATGCTGCTCGTTTTTGTACTTTAGGTCTGGCCATGTCTGTTTCCTGTTAGAAACATGTATTGTGGCCCCTCTGTGTTTGTTGGAAACACTATTTATGTTCTCTTAGGAACATTGTAATTGGAATAACATTAGGGTCTACTTTCCTTTTCTCGTTTCTTTAGAGAGGTGGTCTGAGACTAGAACGTCATGCATGATCTTAATCACTCTAGATTCCCTTTACCCTGCTTATTTGTTTCCTAACATTAACTGAAGTAGTCTTGTTTATTTTGCCATTTGACTTGCTTCTGTCTTTTCCAAAGAAATGTAAGTCCCATGATAGCAACAATTCTCTACTTGTTTATTGTTTTATTTCACCATTGAGAATACTGCCGGACATCTAAGAAGTACTTAATAAATATTCAGCAGAGAAATGAATATATGGCAGTCTCTTTTGTGGAGCCAGGACTAGTATTAAGTCATGTGGTTCACTTCTTCAAAAGTTTCATGACATTTAAAGACTTTGTCTCCCAAGGCTTGAACACAGTAGTTCCTGGAATCCAGAAGTGGGTCAGGGAGTTGGGCATGAGATGCTGCTTCTCAGTTTCTACACCTGGATCTTTAATTTCTCCCTCCCCACTCATTAAGTTTTACTGGGCTCCTCCATCACTGGAGCTGCAGAAGAACAAAATACAGATTTGTAACTGGTTTCGTAAGAATCTTGAAATTAGTAGAACGGCTGTTACTAAAATGTCAAAAGATAGATGCTCGTGAGATTGTGGAGAAAAGGAGCGCTTATATACTGCTGATGGGAATGTGAATTAGTTCTGCCACTGTGGAAAGGAGTTTGACGATTTCTCAGAAAACTTAAAACAGAGCTACTCTTCGACCCAACAATCTCATTACTGGGTATATACCCAAAGGAATATAAAATGTTCTATTATAAAGACATGTGAATATGTGAGTTCATTGCAGCACTGTTTGCAATAGCAAAGACATGGAATCAACCTAAATGCCCATCAATGGTAGACTGGATAAAGGAAATGTGGCACATATGCACCACAGAATACTAGGCAGCAATAAAAAAGAATGAAGTCATGTCCTTTGCTGCAACATGGATGGAGCTGGAGGCCGTTATCCAAAGTGCATTAATGCAACAACCATGAGAAGCCAAATATGGCACATTTTCACTTAGAAATGGGAGCTAAACATTGAATACACATGGACACAAAGACAGGAACAAGAGACACTGAGGTCTAGTTGATGGTAGAATGTGGGAGGAGGGTGAGGATTGAAAAGTTACCTCTTGGATACTGTGCTCGTTACCTGAGTGATGAAATAATCTGTACATCAAACTCCTGCAACATGCAGTTTACCTATGTAACAAACTGCACATGTACTCCCTGAATCTAAAGTTAAAGTCAGAAAGGGGGGAATAAAATCTTTTACAGTGCATTCTCAGTTAAGCAGATTTAAAAGGTTAATTTATTCTCAAGTGGGGTTCTTTTCTGGGTTTTTTGGAAACCACCCAAGGGACTCTCTTATGCAAAGTTCCACTGATGTAGAAATACACAGCTGCTGGCCTCTCATCAGTCTCCACTCGTCCCCTTGGCTTCTAGTGGGTTACTTCTCTGTTGTGCTCACTTCGTATCCTTGTGCTATTCTTTTGTCCTTGTGGGCAGGTATCCTCTCAGGACCATTCCATCTGGCTTCCTTTTTCAGAACCCAGCTATATACATGCCATTGTCCTACCAAACGCTTGAAAGCATTAGCCATACTTAAGGTTTCTTTTCTTCTTACTCAGCCAACAGGCAGAGGATGCTCCAGCCAAAATCTCTAGCTTTTAGAGTATTCCAGGTAGGTGAAAATCAGAAACCTAGCTGTATGTTCCTCTATCTCCAGGGAACCATGTAAAACTCTCCAGTTAATTTTCAGTCTGCATCACCTGGATTGAAATGAGAGGGAGAGAGGGAACTGTCCTCTCCTTCTCTCTGTGGACAGAAGGTAATGGGGAAACCCAGAATGTACCAACAAGTCTTTCCTTATGTCTGGACTTTTCAGATTCCAAGGAATGTTTTTCTCCTCACATATAGTCTTAGGGTTAGAGGTAGGTGCAGGCTGAATGAGTAATACTATCTTTTAGCAAGTCTGGGTAGATAGATTGGAAACTTGATTGAGAATATAGGACTTAAAACATTGTCTCCTATTTTGAGTCCTCTACAAACATTTGAGATAACAGGAAAATGTTACTTTTTTTTTTTTTTTTTGAGACAGAGCCTCACACTGTCGCCAGGATGGAGTGCAGTGGCACCATCTCGGCTCACTGCAACCTCCACCTCCTAGGTTCAAGCGATTCTCCTGTCTCAGCTTCCCGAGTAGCTGGGACTACAGGCACACACCACCACGGCCAGCTAATTTTTGTATTTTTAGTAGAAACGGGGTTTCATCATGTTGGCCAGGATGGTCTTGATTTCTTGACCTTGTTGTGATCCACCTGCCTCGGCCTCCCAAAGTATTGGGGTTACAGGCATGAGCCACTGGCCCCAGCTAAAATGTTACTTTTAACATTCTGTTGCATACATAAATATTCAAAAGTGCTTCTGTTGTTAAGTTCTGGCTGGAACTTGTTGATTCATGTAATTGTGAGGCAGACAGGTAATTCTGGCTTCTGTTACAGTTGGATCCGGGACCTCAAATGATCCCAACAGCCCCCCCATCTCATTAATTGCTGTTCTCATTTTTTTATCTTTCTCTTACTTAGGAGTTTCTGTTTTCTGATGGAAATTATCTCATATTATTAACGTAAATAAGGTTTGGTCAAGAAAAATGGATAAATCATGAAATCCTATGGTCTTAACAAGGTATAAAACACCACTTGACTACCAACAATTGTCATTGGTTTAATATCCTATTAACTAGGATAAATTAGGTTCCTGTATTATTTTTTCCATTGATTTTGTTGAAAAGATAATGTAAATCTTCAGCAACAATATGCATTAACAAGAGAATGGTAAAGTATATTTAATAGTGGAAAGTATATTAGTACACACATACTATTATTGGCAAAATACAAAAAGAAATTGAATTATAAATCTGCCCTGCTGCTCTCTATGTAACTATTTCTACTGGGATTCTCATAATATTATACACATATATTTGTTGACCTTCTAGACAAAGAAATACATTCTGTGATATGTGAAGTATATTGTAACCCAGAAGTGGAATGTTTTCCCTAGTGAGGGTTCATTTAAATAATTGTATCATCACCATGGTGGGGTTTTGTTTTTTTATTTTTTTACAACACAGTCTATGGTACACAGCATCGGTGACTATAGTCCCTAAAGTGAGATAAAATGTGTTAGAGAAGAAATGAACACCTGCTGGAGTTATTTTTGTTTTGACTAGAGGCACTTTGATATTCAGCTAGAGAGAGGCATATGCAAGGGAAAGGATGTATACAGTGATTAAAACCATGTTTTCTTGCCAGTGGGGGTTCTATACACATTTTATCACTGTTTCTGGAGGTAAAACAAGAAGGTGTGTAACCTTTGTATCCCACGGCCACACCATTAATCTCATCCAGAATGAAGACAGAAGGTCTCAGTATGTGGTGCCCATAGAACAGATATATTTTAATAGACCAGAGCTTGATGCTATCACAAACACCAACATTTGCCAAGTTTAACATGAAATAAACTCTACTCTTACAAATAAGTGAAATAGAATAAAATACATAAAACATCTGTTTTCAAGTTATTTTAAGGTTTGTAAATGAAATGAGACACCTCCTGGCTCAATCAACTTGTTTTTATGAGTTAATGGGCTGTGATGCCAAGTTTTCTTTTAATACTAAAATCCATTTTAAGGTGGTTCTTACAGCCTTTAGTGAAATGATGCTTCTCTAGAAAGAAAGTTTATTTTGTTTGTTTGTTGTTGTTTTTTTTTTTTAGAGATTTCTGTGATGTCTGCTTGCTCACAAATAGTGCATGGTGTTTGGCACATATATGAGCACCTAACGTTGTATGTATAATGAATTGTTTGAGAGATATATTAGTGGGTTGTCATTTAGCCCATGGCCAATACTGGGAATCTGGTGGAAGGGAGCAACTTTTTAGAAAGACCACTTTTGGGGCTCCAACTGCTTGGTTTATAAAATCTTATTTATTTGTCTTTTATATTATTCATTTATTATTATTATTATTAATTACTATTTCCCTGTTTTTCTCCATCTCAAAAAAGGTGATTGAATCAGGGAAGCAGTCTTCCCCCATTCTGTTCTAGTGATAGTGGGCTCTCACAAGATCTGATGGTTTTATAAGTGGCAGTTTTTCCTCCTTTGCTTGCTTCCCTCTCCTGTTAGCGTGTAAAGAAAGGCGTTGCTCCCCCTTCGCCTTCCACCATGATTGTAAGTTTCCTGAGGCCTCCCCAGCCATGTGGAGCTGTGAGTCAATTAAATGTCTTTCCCTTATAAATTTTACCCAGTCTCAGGTATTTCTTTACAGCAGTGTGAAAATGAACTAAAACATATGTCTTGATCCATCTCCTTAATAACTACCGCCTGTCTGCCAACTTCATTTGATTCTATAATTTCTACTTTCTGAGACTGACACCTTCAACAATGACCTATTGCTATAAACAGGTCTGTGTATTAATTGATTTCCAGAATCTGAAACTTATTCTATCTCATTTCAACATGCTTCTGATAACAATAAAAACTCAATATATTAGAAAATTATTTTAAAAATCCACATTATTTACAAGTTAGATTATGCAAACCATAGTTTCAGTAGGTAACTTATAGACCCTCCAATTCACATTTGTAACATAAAATTACATTTGTATTATATAAATGAGCCGCAGATGTCCTCTGTGCATTGGCCCTGAGGTGCTTTATTTCTTCACTATAGTTTGAGGCCTATTTGCTCAACAATCTGCCAACATCAAACCCAAATTTTTACATATCTAATTAAAAAAAAATAACCCACATGAGAAGATCATAGCCATTTTGAACTTATTTGTTTTATACTACCTTTAAAACCTTATACAACAACTGTTACCCATTAATAAGGTAAGACCTTATAGTTATAAGGACCCAAGCTGCTACGAACCTTCAGAGTTCTCTGACCCAAAGACTCCCTGATGTACTGTAGAGCAACATCACCTAGACATGTAAACACCCGCTTCCGTTCCCTCTCTCCCGTGGAAGTTCCCTTACCCTCCTCTCCTGGATGGTGGCTCCTGGGCTAAGCCTCCAGCTAGTATCATGCTGTAAGGGTCTTCATATCTCATGCAGTCCTGTCCAAGTACCACCCATTAATGCTCATTGTGTGTTATTGCCTATTGTGGTTATATCTTTCCCTTGATCAACCTCAGATCCCTCAAACCCCCTATAATTTCCCATCTCAGACACCAGAGATTCTTGAACTCAAAATCTGTGACACTGTACTTCGGTCAGAAGTAAGTCATCAGGCAGGGAATTGATACCATCTCCTTACAAAAGTATTTACACCATTGAGATCTTTTACAAGCACATATATATTTAAAATATTGATATCTACTATTAATTGAATTTTACCAAATGGCAGACACTTTACAAGGCAGTTTGCAAATATCACATTTAATGTAATTACCATGACAATAAAATAAGGTAGGTGCTATTATTTCTATTTTACCGATAAGGAAAATGAGATTTAGAAAACTTATATAAATTACCCCAAACAAAATAATTTTTTCATGGGAGGACTGAGCCATGATTAAATCAAGTCTTTCTTCTAATAAAATGTTTAGTCTTTTTATCTTTCACTACATTATGTTCCTCTTGTGGTGATTTTTATTATTTTCATAATCTTTGTTTTGTTTGTTCTGTTAAACTAAGCAAATGTTTTTTTTCTGATTTTTACTGTGCCTATTAGTTCTACTTCACATACAAAATAAAAACCAATGAAAAAACTCTTTAAAAATATTGCATTAACCCTGAAGAAAAAACTATGTTTTTTGTCCTCATATTCTATTTAATATTCACAAATCATTTTATTTAAATTGACTTTCAGTTACTCAAATTCTTGATGATTATAAATATAAATTATTTATGCTTTTGGCATAAATGCTAAACAAATATGTTGCAATAAATGCAGATATACAGATATTCTAGTGGGGTATATCCTATAAATATTTACAGCAGGAATGCACTGAAGGGATTTTTTTTCTGTAATATTTCCGTTTAGGTAACTAAGTTACTTGGTAAATTAAGTTTAGCAATGAAATATGACCATTTGTACTTAATGTAAGTGAAAAATGGTAGAGTCAAATAATCAGAAATTTGGAGAGCTTGCTAATTGAAAAGATCAGTGGAGGAAGTGCATCTTCAAATGGCCATCATTAGGTCCTAGGAAAGGCTGAGCGAATGCAGTTCATGAAAAGTCCAAACATAATTTAGTCAGTATGCAAGGAAAACTTGGTTCTATGAGTTTGAATCACAGTTAACTAAAAATCTAGTGAGACTGAGGTAGACATCAGAACAATGTGTGTTTATAACAAGAAATAAAACATCACATGGATCAGATTATTTGTATCATTAAATCTCAAGGGGAAAGACAAAGAGTCAATAAAAGGCAGCATTTTTATTTGCTATGAAAACGTCAGAACATAAAGATAGGAAATACTCAAAACTTTATATTGAGCACTATATCAGAAAGCAAATTTTTATGGGAATTAAAGACTATATATTGAGCAAAGACTCAAAATAAGGGGAATTGGCTGTGTTAAATGTTTAATAACATCAGGTTTAGTTAGCTAGTCTAAACATCTAATCATAGGTACTCTCTTGTCAACAAGTAGTAAAAAATATTTATTTTCTCCTGTGATTTTTACTTAGCCCTGTCCTTATGATAACCCGGACATTAGAATGAGAACATTCAAATTTCCATGGGCAATGCATCCACTTTCTTAGGCAATGGCTAAATTAAACACAGAAGGCAAGTATTTCTATCTGTATGGTTCCTCCTTCTGTAAAAATATATCCTTCAGTTTTATGTTAGCATTTTAGTGGTGTCCTTCTGCTGAGGGAATCCCTTGTTCCCCTTGGGTTAATACTAAGATTTAATTATCAAAGAGCAATTTTATCTTCTTCACTTTCTAGCATTAGGGGCAACTTATTGGACTCTCTCTTTCCAATGCTAACCAAACCGATGTTTTGATCCATTAAACAGTGACAAAGTGTTTCATGTAATTCTTCCTCTCCTGAGTGGTAGAGATGGGAATCTTCAACTTATAAAATATGTATATCACTTTTTACAGGCTGCTCTGGTATACTTAAATGAATGATGTGTGTGTGTGTGTGTGTGTGTGTGTGTGTATATATATATTTTTTTTTTTTTGAGATGGAATTTCACTCTTGTTGCCTAGGCTGGAGTGAAATGGCACAATCTCAGCTCAATGCAACCTTGCCTCTCGGGTTCAAACAATTCTCCTGCCTCAGCCTCTTAAGGAGCTGGGATTACAGGCATGTGCCATCATGCCCGGCTAATTTTATATTTTTAGTAGAGACGGGGTTTCTCCATGTTGGTCAGGCTGGTCTCAAACTCTCCACCTTAGGTGACCCACCGGTCTTGGCCTCCCAAAGTGCTGGGATTACAGGCGTGCACCACCGCGCCTGGCCTGTATGTGTCTATTTTTAAATGTCCCTTCTTCTATCATAAACTTCTTGGTGTAACCCATTCTTTAGTATTTCTCAGTACCTTGAACTGTGTCTTGCCCCGAGTATATACTCAATAGCTGGTTGCAAAAATAAACTGAAATAAACTGAACCACTGTTAGCCATTGCCAAAAAGCTGATGAAGGGAAAGGCATATCCTTTTTCATATTCTGATGTTTTATAAAAGCAGAAGCAAAATGTTCTTCAGAGTTCAAAGCAGACAGGGCAAATTAGAATTCATACATAAAGGAGAGGAGACATTCGTTACTTGGAGTTTCAGAATATTTACGATTTTGGACCTGTTTTCCTAGCACTTTGGGAGGCAAAGGTGGGTGGATCACTTGAGGTCAGGAGTTCAAGACCAGCCTGGCCAACATGGTGAAACCCCATCTCTACTAAAAATACAAAAATTAGCTGGGTGTGGTGGCACATGCCTGTAATCCCAGCTACTCGGGAGGCTGAGGCAGGAGAATTGCATGAGCCTGTGTTGATGGGGGGCCAAGAACGCGCCATGGCACTCCAGCCTGGGTGACAGAGTGAAACTTTGCCTCAAAAAAAAAAGAGAATATTTATAATTTTTGAACTTTAATCTATAAAATGTTATATATATATATATCTAACTATATACATACATATTTGTGTGTGTGTGTGTGTGTGTGTGTGTGTATGTGAGAGAGAGAGAAGGGTTGGTATCTGCCTCCATGAAGAGTCTTCTTTCAGGTTCTCTATGCTATTACGAGGTTGGTTTACAAAGTATATGAAATGGAATATTAAAAGCTTGCAATCAATATACTCTCTTTCATAGAGATTTATCATTGTGATTATTGAGGGTAACTTAGCATTGAAACATTGAGAATAAAAAAGAGCACAAAGATTTAGGATGAAAACCTTTTGATTATGTTAATCACTAGCAAGTTTTCAGGATGAGAAGTATGATAAGTGACTGCTATCCAGTTTTCCCTACAATCAACCTTCTTTAACGGAGGCATTTTCTTGAGGAAGAAAATGTGGAAGACACTGTCTCCCAAAAAGAACAGCTCATTGCCCAAAAATTTGAATTTCATTTCCTGAAATGCCATTGGAATAA
Organism: Colobus angolensis palliatus; assembly: GCF_000951035.1. NCBI lineage: Eukaryota > Metazoa > Chordata > Mammalia > Primates > Cercopithecidae > Colobus > Colobus angolensis. The sequence goes on along the minus strand of NW_012116154.1, from coordinate 12,351,235 downwards.
GGCATATCTTCATTGTTAAAGAATTTCTCATTGTAGTTGGTCAAACGTGCTTGTGTGTCATATTCAGCAATAAATAATCTCTGATGTTTCAGATCTGGTTTCAGAAAACATTACATCCAGCAATGGGAAAAAGGGAAATTGTATCGCTTCATCTGCTCTGAGTTAGAAAACCCCAGAATCTTGTTCCACAGGGGAATCATGTCACTGGAGCTAACTACCATGGCCGCAGAAAATTTAATAAAAGACTCAGCGACAGCAAGAAGCTGTCAAGGTGAGGTGGTGCTATAGTTTTATTACCTTAACCGTGCCTGCATAATAAAACCATTACAGAGCCACAGTAAATATTGTAAATCATGCATTCTCACCTATAAAAGTTCATAATGAACTGAGCATAAATATCAGTAAAATATATGAATAACAAAACTACCCAAATACATACTGCATAGTAATGAAGACAGAAGTTTATTCTTGACTTTTCTGGGGTGCAGCTTAAAATGCTCTTGCCAGCCACTGGAGAAACCCAGTGATGAAAAGCAAAAGATAGAAAACTGGGGGCTGGTAAACAATGACTTCTGCTTGTAGTAACCCTGTCACTTAGAACAAATTCTTTTACTGGTATTTTCAGAATACAGGATTTATCAACTTTCTTTGTGTTATTGTGTGCATTTACGTGAGTCACTGAAACAGAGGGTTCATTGCTTATCCAACAACAATCTGAGATTGTTTCTTGTATATAGGACCCTGAATAGTTTCAAGCATTTACCCACTGGATTGCGATTCTGTTCTCTTTCAGGGGTAAATGCAATAAATCTATTCTAAAACTCATATGTATTTTGCCAGTGACTGGTTTAGGAGTGGGTATGGATCATGATTTAGTTAGTGCAATGTGTATATAGGGACTCCTTTCCTACATGATTTGTACAAATAGGAGGCCTTGAGTTAAGCAGGCCCATGATCCATTTATAACCATTCTGTGACTGTGAATGGAACACATTTCTGAATAAGGCCAACAAATAACGTTGGTATAAAGAAACAGAAAAAACCTGAGTCGTGGATAATGCTAGTAAACTGCTGAATTAACTTACCTCCTAATTTCTTTCTTTTCTTTTTTTCTTTTTTTTTTTTTGTTGAGACAGAGTCATGCTCTGCCGCCCAGGCTGGAGTGCAGTGGCGTGATCTCAGCTCACTGCAAGCTTCGCCTCCTGGGTTCATGCCATTCTCCTGCCTCAGCCTTCCACGTAGCTGGGACTACAGGTGCCCACTACCACTCCCAGCTAATTTTAATATTTTAATGTGAAATAATGCATTAAAATAAATAAAATGTGAGGTAATACATGTGAGATAAACATTTTTTGATGTTTAGACTAGGAAGTCAATATTTTCTATTACTTGGAGTTGAAATCAACCTCAATGATAGATACAAGATTCTTAAGAGGAATCCCAATTTGTAGAAAATGTTGATTCAGAAGACAATTATTTATTTATTCATTTATTTTTATATATTTATTTTTTTTTGAGACAGAGTCTCGCTCTGCTGCCCAGGCTGGAGTGTAGTGGCTCAATCTTGGCTCACTGCAACCTCCTCCTCCCAGGTTCAAGGGATTTTCCTGCCTCAGTCTCTCGAGTAACTGGGATTATAGGCATGCACCACCATGCCTGACTCATTTTTTAATTTAATTTTATTTTTTTAGTAGCCACAGGGTTTCACCATGTTGGCCAGGCTGGTCTCAAACTCCTGACCTCAGGTGATCCACCTGCTTTGGCCTCCGAAAGTTCTGGGATTGCAGGCATGAGCCACTGCGCCTGTCCCAGAAGACAATTATTTAAAAATTGTCGATGGAATCTGTGATATCTTTATACACAAAGTAAATTTATTAAAGATAGTAATAACTAACCTATTGGGTTATATGGATAACATATTTAGATTATATAGGTCTTGCATTAGTTTCTCCAGGATGTGTTTTTATAGCATACATTATTCAAATTTATGTTAATTCTTAACAGCTTTTCCCCTTGTAGAAAATCATAAAAATGACATAGAATCCTAAGAAAATAAATACTAGCACTTTCTAATAGAATTTTCAGAAAACATGATTTTTGTTCATTTTTTGACGTATAATTGTTGGCATTATTCCCTAAATTCTAAATTTTAATGAGTAAATGAAATAATTATCTTAAGTTGTATAGAGATTTTATTCAAATTATGATTTTTATAGTGATGTGCCACTTTATCTTATATGTATTTTCAGGCCAAGAAACTTGTTTGATATTAAGCAAATCACTAATAGCTATACTACAGTTATTTTTCATTCATGTTTAGGGATCTTGATAATATTAAGCCCCTAAAGCAGGCATTGCTTATTTATGAAAATTCTCAAAATAATAACATGAAGTTGTCAGTTGAAGTCACAACCTTTATAACCAGGAAATTACGCAGGGCATGACCTGAGATGGATTCATTTTCTTTTAGTCTATGATTTATTTATATCATTTTCAGTTAAAATATGAAAATTACAAATATGTCAAAAAATCATTCTAGATGAAATAGTCTATAACATTAAATCAAAAATTGATTTAAAAAATTTTGATTAGATGTTTTCCATTGGTGTTATTATGTCAAAGTTGAGGCCAAGTCCATAGCCCTAAAGGAGTACATGTACCTAATAATCTTAATATATCCACCTTTTGAAACTTTGTTAAGGCAAGGAATTTATAGACATTTTATTCACTCAATAATTACCTATTGAGTCAGGTGATCTATCATCTATCTATCAATCTGTGTATCTCAGATATCATACTAAGTGCTGAATAACTAAATATATAATTTCCAGTCACGGGAGAAAGGCTATGGAGCTGGAGAATCAGTAAATAGAGAAAAAAAGAAAAATAAAACAACACAGCACATCATTACAGAATATGAGAATATGTAATCACTATAAATAAACCAATGCAATTTTGTATGTTGCCCTTTCATTTATAAAGTAACAGGGACTAGGAATTAGGTTGGGGAGTATACTTACAAGTTTTGCAGCGAGGACCCAGCTGTAGAAATGGTCTTTCTGGAAACCAGATGATAAAAAAGAGCTGATCATGCAGGAGCAGAGAAATTGACCTGAAGTGTGTAAACAGCTCATCTAAAGGTCTTGAAGCTGAAAAGGGCTTGCACCATTTGAGCAGAAAGTTCAATGTGCATGGATCGTAGTTCTCATACATCTATTAGATTTATTTTCTCTCCTGCCTTTTTCGTTTATTATTTCTCTCTTTTGTTACAGAAATAAAGCCATGCCAGTCTGATTTTTATAATAATTGTATGGTTGAAGTACAATATTTTTTCAGTTTTATTGAGGTATAATCGATGAGGTTTCAAGTTTAAACGAGAAAGTGAATAGGACTGGGCCAAGAGCATTTAGCTCCTTGCACTTCTAATCAAGTTTGAAATATATGACCCTTTTTATATCTGAATGCTCTCTTTTATGTCTAGTTTTCCAATTAACCTTGAATCTGTATTTAAATTTACAACTTGAATTATGTTCTTCCCTACCAGGCCCAGGAATTTTTCCAGGGAGGAAGGAAGTCTTTTCAATACAATAGAGTTTGAATGTGAAAGGAGATATAGATAAAATCTTAACTATCACAATCTGACTTGGCACTGAGGTCCTTATTATTTTGAAGAGAGTGTTAAGTACACAGGCTTTGTAAAGACTTGCCTGAATTTGAATTCTGCTTCAACTTCTCAGTTGCTGGATGGTCTTGTACAAATTATTAGACTTCTATCTGCATTTTCTTCACCTTTAAATAATGCTAATATCTACTGTACAGTGTAAGTATAAATAAAATGCCCAATGTACTGCATTTTGTAGAGACAATATTCAGCATATGATAGCAATTCCTTCCTTTGATTATTATACACGTGTTTTTTCTAGACTATAATTCCCCTAGTTTTTTGTTTGCTTTAAAATATGCCTCATTACAAGATTAACAGAGCATTCTAGCAATTCATTAAGTGTTCAAAATCATACATTGTTTTCAATAAAATTCTAAGAATTACTTTCATTATTAAACAAACTATTGATTCTTTATAGCGAAAGTGTCAAATAGGACAAGTTGTTAAAATAATTATAAGCACACAAATCAGAACTTTAATTCTATTAACTATTCAACAAATATCTACTAGGTATGTGCTAAGCAATTAGAAAACTATGTTATTGTGTGTAATTATAAAAATATAGTTGATTTTGATTTAATCATTACAGATTACTGTTGGATTTCTATAACACACACAATTGAATTTATTTCTTCATTCAATAAATATAATTGAACTTTTAATGTGAACTTAATATTGAGAACATTCTAGTGGGAAATAATATTTCTCTCTTTCTCTCTCTTTCTTTCACTCTGTCTTCCTTGGTTGTAGTAAAATAATTTTTTGGCACAGGTCTTCACAGTTAGGAGACTAGTTACGTAGTGGCAAATTGAGTAAATAAAGAAAATGAGAATAAAGAAAGGCAAGTTTATTATTGTAAAAGAAAGAAGTTATAAACTTATTATAAAGTTTTTATAAACTTATTATATAATAATAAACTTATTATATAAGTTTTATAAACTTATAATAAACTTATTATAAAAATCAGACTGGTATGGCTTTGTTTCTGTAAAAAAAGAGAGAAATAAGTAACTTCTTTTTTTTATGAGGGGAAAAAGAGAAAGCAAAAATAAATCTGTGATGTTGAATTTGAATGGTTATATATGTGCCAATTCATGGTTTTAGATCAATTTATCAATAGCTGTGTATATATATGTGTGTGTGTGTGTGTGTGCATGTGTTTGTGTGTGTGCTTGTACCATATAAATATGCGTGTGCATGTGTGTGTGTATACACATATATATTATTCATGTTGTTAAAAATTCATCTTATTTGGGCCCTAATTGAAAAGGACAAGTGAGTAATGGCACTAACTATAGCTAAAACTGCAGGCATTTCTATTTGTTTTCTCTCTGTCTCTCTCTCTCCCACGTGTGTGTGTGTGTGTGTGTGAATATAAAAATGCTTGTATATTATTTTTTCCTCATAAATGGATGTATACAATCTGTCATTGTGGGATTCACCTTCAACATACTCTAGCACTTTTTAAAATGAGTATCTTATAGCAAAGACTTGGAACCAACCAGAATGTTCATCAATGATAAACTAGTTAAAGAAAATTTGGCACGTATACACCATGGAATACTATGCTGCCATAAAAAAGGATGAGTTCATGTCCTTTGCAGGGACATGGATGAAGTTGGAAAGCATCATTCTCAGCAAACAAACACAAGAACAGAAAACCAAACGCTGTATGTTCTCACTCATAAGTGGGAGTTGAACAATGAGAACACATGAGCACAGGGAGGGGAACATCACATACCGTGGCCTGTCAGGGGTTGGGGGTTAGGGAAGGATAGCATTAGGAGAAATACCTAAGGTACGTGAGAGTTGATGGGTGCAGCAAACCACCATGGCACGTGTATACATATGTAACAAAACTGCATGTTCTGCACATGTACCCCAGAACTTCAAGTATAATTTTAAAAAATGAGTATCCTTTTGTAAATGGCTGATTTCTATTGTTTCTCTCTCTCTCTCTTCATATACACACACACATATATGTATATATATGTGGGTCTTTAAAAGGTTCATAGGGGCCCAGACTTCACCACTACACAATATATTCATGTAACAAAACTGCCCTTGTACCACTTAAATTTATAAAAATAAAACTCATGGAAAGATAAATATTTAAAAAAAAACTATGTATGGATTTAAAAATATTTTTGGCATCAAAATAAACTTATGCTAACTTGTTATAACATATTAAAACAGGATCTGGTTGGAGGCACTAAGAATGATATCAGTTTAAAAATAGCCCCTATCAGAGCAACATGAATTCTGTTAAAATAGAAGCAAGAAGAAATACCAAATTTATGGTGAAGCTTGGGTGAAAGAATCATGAAATCACTGATGCTTTACAAAAAGTTTATAGGGACAAAGCCCTGAAAAAAATCAACCATTTACAAAAGGATACGTATTTTAAGAAGGGACCAGATGATATTGAAGGTGAAGCCCACAGCAACAAATTATTCACACCCATTTGTAAGGAAAAAAATTCCTCTTGTTTGTGCCCTGATTGGAGAGGACAAATGATTTATGGCACAAAGCATAATAAATAAATAAAATAAAAATAGTCAATACCATAGACATTTTCTAGTTTTTCAGCTTAAACAATTCTGACTAAAACATTAAAGTTGAGTAAAGTTTCCACCTGATGGTTACCAAAACTGTTACACTCAGCTGCAGACAGGGGCAAAGTTTCAATGGAAATTTTAAACAAATGGATTCAAGATCCTGAAGCATTTTTTTGAATAATTGTAACAGGAGATGAGACATGGCTTTACCAACATAATTCTGAAGAAAATGCACAATCAAATCAATGGCTATCAAGATGTGGAGGTGGTCCAGTTAAAGCAAAAGCAGACCAGTCAAGAGCAAAGATCATGGTGACAGTTTCGTGAGATGCTCAAGGCATTGGTTTGTTGGCTTTCTGGGGAGACAAAGAATGATAACATTTGCTTATTATGAGAGTATTTTGAGAAAATTAGCAAAAGCTCTAGCAAAAACATGCCCGGAATACTATTCTCCACCAACAAGGATCAAGACTCCTAGAGGAGTGGTTGGTTCCAGAAAGAGAAAGGGAGAATACCAGAATCTACGAAATTGCTCACAGAACAATTACATCAAAAGGACACAGGAAACAACTTGAAGAGAGCCTCACTGATACAATTTGCAATAATTTGATCATTAACATAAAGTAAGATAGTAAAAAATGTTAAATCACTGAATTCAATTAGAATTCATAAAATCATGCTAACATACATTGAAAATGAATAAACACCTAAATAAATAAAAATAAGAAAATATTTGCCTTACAGTGGAATACCAGTAAATATAGAATAAGTGGTACAATTAGGAATTCACTGTTAGGAAATTATCACAGTAATAATTGTATCAGGCAAGTAACAATGGGTGTTAAAATGAGGGATAAAATTTTTATGAAGGAAAAGATGTTTCTCGTCACAAAATATTTATCAATTACTTGTTAGTTAGTAAGTCCAAAATAATGATTACTATTACAGGGAGAAACCTTATAAATACCATTTTAACTTAGCAATAAATGTTAACCTCACCAAATAGGAAAAATCAGCATTGTGCATTTCCTACATGAAGCACTGAGAAGAACCCAGCAATCCTTCCACGATATTTCTTACAAATCTCCATTTTCTGAACATAACTCTGAGGAAATATCCACACCAATATGAACTGAGGGACATTCAAAAATGTTATTAATTTTATTTTATTTTATTTTTTTTTTTTTTTTTTTTGAGACGGAGTCTCGCTCTGTCGCCCAGGCCGGAGTGCAGTGGCCGGATCTCAGCTCACTGCAAGCTCCGCCTCCTGGGTTTACGCCATTCTCCTGTCTCAGCCTCCGGAGTAGCTGGGACTACAGGCGCCCGCCACCTCGCCCGGCTAGTTTTTTGTATTTTTTTAGTAGAGACGGGGTTTCACCGTGTTCGCCAGGATGGTCTCGATTTCCTGACCTTGTGATCCGCCCGTCTCGGCCTCCCAAAGTGCTGGGATTACAGGCTTGAGCCACCGCGCCCGGCCTATTCATTTTATTTTTTAACATTTTGCTTACAAGAAATTGCCAATCTCTCAAAGTGGTGTTTCTTACAACTTCTTTTTAGAGATATATAATAATTTTACATATGTGTAAAGTACATGTGATATTCTGATAGATACATGCATACAGAGTATCATAGTCAAATCAAACTATTCAGATATTTATTACCTCAAATATTTAACATTCCTTTGTGTTGGAGATATTTCAAATTTTCTCTTCTAGCTATTTTGAAATATGCAGTAAATTATTAACTACAGTCACCCTACTGTGCTATCAAACACTAGAACTTATTACAGGCTCTACCTGTATGTTTGTATCCATTAACCAACCTCTCTTTATCCCCACACTCCAAGCTTTTCCAGCCTCTGGGAACCATCATTCCACTCTCCATATCCACAAGATCAACTTTCTTAGCTCCCATATGAGTGAGAGCATGCACTATTTGTCTCTCCGTAACTGGCTTATTTACTTAATATAATGACCTCCACTTTCCATCTATGTTGCTGCAAATGACAGGATTTCATTCTTTTTATGGTTGAATAATACTCAATTGTGTAAATTTACTATATTTTCTCTATCCATTCATCCATTGCTGGAGACTTACGTTGATTTTGTATCTTGGCTATTGTGAAAAGTGCTATAAAAAACATGGGAGTAGAGTTATTCCTTTGATATATTGCTTTCCTTTACTTTGCATAATAACCAGTAGTGGGATTGCTGGATGAAATGGTGGTTCTGATTTTAGTTTTTTATTTTATTTTTTTAAATCTCCGTTCTTCTTATACGGCTGTACTAATTTATATTTCCAACAACAGTGTATGAGAGTCCCCCTTTTCCACATCCTTGCCAACATCTGTTATTGTTGTCTTTTTTTATATGAGCCATTCTAATTCAGGTAAGATCATATTTCTTTGTGGTTTTGATTTGCATTTCCCTGATTAGTAGTGTAGCACATTTTCTCATATACCTGTTGGCCTTTTGTATGTCTTCTTTCGAAAAATGTCTTATAACTTAATAAATTTTACTTCTGGAAATCCTTGCTAGGGCAATCAGGCAGGAGAAAAAAATAAAAGGAATCCAAATTAGAAAAGAAGGCATCAAATTATCCCTGTTCATGGATGATATAATCTTATACCTAGAAAACTCAAAAGACTCCAGCAAAAAACTCTTAAATTTGATAAATAAATTAAGTAAAGTTTTAGGAGACAACATTAATGTACAGAAATTAGTGTACAGAAATTAATGTACAGAAATTTCTGTACACCAATAACTACTTAGCTGAGGACCAAATCAAAAAGAGAATCCCATTTACAATAGCTACAAAAAAACTTAGAAACTATATTTAACCAAGGAAGTGAAAGATCTTTACAAAAAGAACTACAAAACACTGATGAAAGAAATTGTAGATGACACAAATGGAATATTATCCCATGCTCATGGATTGAAGACACAATATCACTAAAAATGACACACTGCTCAAAGCAATCTACAGATTTAACTCAATCTCTATCAAATTACCAACATTATTTCTCACAAAATTAGAAAATACAATCCTAAAATTTATGTGCAACCCCAAAATAGCCCAAATATCCAAAGTAATCCTAAACCACAAAACAAAACAAACTGAAAACTGGAAACATCAATTACGTGACCTCAAATTATACTACAAAGCTATAGTAAGCAAAGCTGCATGGTAGTAGTACAGAACTAGACACACTGATCAATGAAACTGAATAGAAAAACTCCAAAATAAAACCACATACCTACAACCAACTGATCTTTGATAAGCTCAATGGCAATATACACTAGGGAAAGAACACCCTATTCAATAAATTGTGCTGGGAAAATGGGATAGCCATACGTGGAAGAACAAAACTGGACTCATACCTCTCACCATATACATAAATTAACTCAAGATGGACTAAAGACTTAAATGTACAACCTGAAACTATAGAAATCCTAGAAGAGAACCTAGAAATAACTATTCTGTACACTTGCCTAGGCAAAAAATTTATCATCAAATTCTCAAAATCAAACACAACAGAAAACAAAAATAGACAAATGGATCTTTATTAAACTATAAATCTTCTGTATAACAAATGAAACAATAAACAGTGTAAACAGACATCCTACAGAATGTGAAAAAATATTTTCAATATATGCATCCAGAATCTACAAGGAACTCAAAGAACTCAACAAGAAAAAAAAGAAAAATAGAAGCAAATAACCCTATTACAAAGTGGGCAAATGACATGAACAAACATTTTTCGAAAGAAGACATACAAGTGGAAATAAATAAATAAATAAATAAATAAATAAATAAATGTTCAGCACCACTAATCATCAGAGGAATGTAAGTTAAAATCACAATAAGATATCATCTTCTACCAATCAGAACGGCTATTGTTAAAATGTCAAAAAACAACAAATGTTGGTGAGGTAGTAGGAAAAAGGGAATGTTTATACACGGCTGGTGGGAATATAAATTAGTACAATCTTTATAGAAAAGAGTATGGAGATTGCACAAAGAACTAAAAATAGAACTACCATTCTATCCAGCGATTCCACTATTGGCTGAATACACAAAAGGAAATAAATAAATAAACAATACCTGCACTCACATGCTTATCACAACACTACTCACATAGCAAAGATATGGAATCAACCCATGTGTCCATCAATGGAGGATTGGAAAAAGAAAATAAGGTGTATGTATACATACATACACTTATACACACATACACGCACACACACACACACACCATGGAACACTACTCAGCCATATAAAAAGCATAAAATTTTGTCTTTGTCAGTAACATGGATGAAAGTGTAGACCATTTTCCTAAATGAAATAACTCAGAAACTTAACTGGGCATGGTGGAATGTGCCTGTAATCCCAGCTACTCAGTAAAATCAAATAACACATTCTCACTTAGAAGTGAGAGCTACACAATGTGTATACATGGACATACAAAGTGGAATAACAGATATTGGAGATTCCAAAAGGTTAGAAGGTAAGAGGACGTTGAGGGTTGACAAATTACCTACTGAGTATGATATGTTCACTATTCAGGAGATGAACGTACTCAAAGTAATAAATGCATGTAAGAAATATGCACTTGTACCCTCTAAATCTATAACCACAATAAAATGAAAATTTGAAATAAAAAGTTAAAAGCAAAATCAAAAAAGAAACAAGTAGACAAAATCATTACAATATGAGAAGAATAATGAAGTAAATACACAAAAGGACACCTGGCAGAGGGCATCTACTATAGATAGATCATCAGGAAAAAGAAGAAGAAACAGTATTGATGCAGAGTTCTGAGAGATGTAGAGAGATTAGCCAGGCAAAAAGTAGAACAACCTCCCAGACAGACGGCATAGCATCTGCAAAGGTCCCGACACAGGAGGGAATTCAGTATATTCGAGGAAGGGAAAGATTTAATGTAGTTGGAGCCAGGGCAAAATTGAAGTTGGAGAGAAAGACAAATCAATGCATACAGCATAAAAATTTGTTGATTCCTCTAGCAGATATCATGAGGTCAGATTGAGCCTGGGACTTTCTTGACTTCTTCCCATTTTCTATCTTATTTCTTCCAGACCTTTACTAGTTTTTCCTGAGCTTATTTCCCCAATAAACCATTTACACCTAAATCCTTGCATCAAAGTCAGTATTTGGGAATGTAACAAATCAAACTCTAAATCCACTGCATAAACTATAGAGATAAATAAGAACGCAATATTGTTTTTGAGATGTTACTAAGTGTCAGAGAACATTATATGATTAATAAATCATAGACTTCTTAACACAAAGTCCCTAGTGAGCTGGCAAAAAGTCATAGAGTCATAGAATTTTACAGCTGAGAGAAGCGCCTTTGAAATAATCTAATGCAAGCTTCTCATTTTACCAATGAACTGAGGCTTGAGCAATTTGGGAATTTTTATCAAGAACTTGTCAGAAAGGTCATACTTTATGACCCTGTAATCCATTTTTTACGGAACATAGCCTAGGTAAGTAGTCATAAACTCGAAGATTTATGTATAGAGATTTTCATCTGACTATTATATAGAATAGTAAAATATTTGGAAGCCATCTAAATGTCCAAAATACGAGAAAGGGTAAACACATTACAGACTGTGTATTGGCATATTTATTCATATAATAAAAATGATACTTTAAGAGAATATTTAAGAGATGTGAAAAGGCTCACAATTTGAAGTGGAAAAAAACATTAAAACAGGACCATTCATTAGAAGAAATGAAAGGAAGGTATATATCAAATTATTAATACTGGTTATCTCTTGGTACTTGATTTATATTTCTTTTTTATACTATCATATATTTCCAAAACTTTCCAGGGTAAGCACATGCATTACTTTTATTAGCTTTATATTTTAAAACATTATAAAAAGAAATACAAATCGACTGTTACAGAAAAAATATGACATTTTCCAAGGTCAAACTGACACATCACTCAGGGTTGAATCTTGCATTTGGGAATCCTAATTCTCAATCCTGGTCTCTATTTTCCCAAAATAAAATGAATTTTTTTTTAGTGGAGCAGAGAATTTCAAAAGTGAATTGTTTGGTTAAAAATTATTTAGTAACTTCCTGGCATAGGTGGAGGTATAGGTAAGGATCTAATATTTCAGGTCTTCCATTTTTATCTTTCTCCATCTCTTCCTTTCCTTTTGTTTCTTATTTCTTGCCTCAGTTTCTTTCACTGATCTTCTATTTCAGTCTTCTTTGAGAAGCAGAATTCTCCTCAGTTTTTTTTTAATGGAATATTATCATCAGTACTTTTTCTACCTATGAGGCTGCTTGTAGTCATTTTGAAAAATAAATAGAACCTTTTTCTCTAAATAGTAGCTTAAAGAGCTTGACTTACTCAAGTAAATATCCACTGCTTGGTAGGAATATATAAGGAGGAACAATGTGCTTGTTTCTTCCAAACTATTTTTTCAACATATTCCTTTGGAAAATGGTAATATATTTACATGGGAGTCAAGAAGCTAATGACAATTAATTAAAGCTTTTCCAGTAGATTGTGATTATTTCAACCAAATTTTCATTTAATATTTGTGAGTCTCAGAGTAAAAAGTACAAACAGAGGTCAACTGGCATGTGTCTTAATGCTTACAGGTTATGAAGCATGACAACAAATCTGAAACCTCGACAAATACATCTTTAGAGTGACTTGGAAAGATGGATTTGAATTTAGAATTTTTGTAACCATGTGGAGGGAGCTAGCCCACAGAGCCCTCTCTTCCCCCTTCTCTTACTAACTGCAGCTCCAGTGCTCCCTGGTTAGGATCTCATGCACACACAGTAGACAACAGGACAGATATTTAAGTTTCATCCATACCTGCTCCTATAGCCTGACTGTGGTTTGGCTCTGTGTCCCCACCCAAATCTTATCTCAAATTGTAATCTCCATAACCGCCATGTATTGAGGGAAGGATCTGTTAAGAGGTGATTGGATTCATGGGGTGGTTCCCCTTTGCTTTTCTTGTTACAATGAGTGAGTTCCCATGAGATCTGATGGTTTCATAAGGGCCTCTTCCCCCTCTGCTCTTGCTCTTCTCTGTCCTGGCTCCTTGTGAAGAAGGTGCTGGCTTCCCCTTCAGCTTCCACCATGATTGCAAGTTTCCTGAGATCTCTAGCCATGTGAAACTGTGAGCCAATTAAACCTCTTTCCTTTATCAATTACCCAGTCTCTGGTATTTCTTTATGGCAGTATGAAAAATGACTAATACATAGTATTAGTATTTCCTTGATCCTTTCATAGTTCTCGGTTTTTGAACATGCCTGGCATAATCTGCTGTTCCGAGGGTGGACTCAAAGAGGAGGTCCCTGAAGGTCTTGAAAGTTCAGGCTGTTTGTGAAGTGATTTCTGGGGTCTCAAGTATCCATACCATGGCCTTGTCTTCTTAGCCCTCTGAATTCCTTGATTCATGGGTGGCATGTGGCCAGAAGAGTACCAAAGCAAGTTCCTCTGATGTGTGGAGATCAGGGCTGAGTAGTTTTGCCTGAGCTTAAAATTTTGTATTTCAGGAAAATTCTCATTATCATTTACCATCTGGTTCCAATGGACATCCACTCTCTTTGTTGAGTTTTTTTTTTTTCCTCCAACAGTAACATTTTTCAAATCCATATTACAATATAATGAGTAGGATATGGACATTGACATGATGCACCGATCTTATGTCTTATGCACTTAAACATTTTTAACAATGAAATCCTGCCCCAGTTTCTTTCAGCAAAATAGGATCGTCTAGGTGCTTGTCACAAAACACTAATAATGAAGTCCTCCCTGTTGACTGGCTATTTGGATGAGAATGACATAATTTGTTTTTGTCCTTAGAAATATGTAATTCACACATTAAATGTTGGGTTTGAACAAATTCATTCACGATATTATTGTTTAAAGACACATCACCTGGAATTTTACTTATATAAGATCAATTTCACCCTTTTTAGAGTTTGGACTCAGCGCTGCTGTCTTTTTACATTTATCTTTCGATGCATGTAATTACAGTGAGATGTCTTCTTCTGATAATTTTCTTCTCTTTACCTTTAAGAGCAGAAAAGAATAAATTTTGAATTTGATCTCTGTCCAATGAAAGCTAGAAAGCCAAATGCAAATATGGTGCTTCTGGTCTTATTTTACAGTGTCTTGAAAGATAATGCAATACGTTAGCCTATGTAATAAGAATACTTCAAAATTTTGCATTAGTGATAATGTACTGCACTGTTGATTCAAGTAGAGTAGTTAGTGTATTTATCACCACAGGTATGCATTTCACTCTTTGAAGAGAGTACATCATTCTTCTATTTTCTTATTACTTTAGTGTATTTTAGTGCAGTGTGAATAATTCATGAGTAATGGTTAAATAACAACAGTATGGATTAATACTGATGATTAGTAGCTTAGGTAGCAAATAAGGTGGAAAAATTTTTTAAAAAGTTTCAAAGTATAGAAAGTTATCATTCAAATCCCATAATGTATCTTAGATTTACACAAGGTACAATGAATTGTTAGGGTAATTGCAAGTAGAATTAAATTTCATTCTATTAAACATAAGTATTTTTCTTTCAAAAATCTCTAAGAAAGGATAAAATTCATGAAATACATGTTACTACATAAAGAACTGTTCAGAAAAGGAGCAGAAAATTTAAAATTGGGCCTAATGGAGCTTGCTATTATCCAGAAGGTTTATGGAGATAGGATATCAATTGATCTGCAGTTGCAGAATAAGATACAGAGGACTCCAGGCTGGGCGTGGTGGCTCACGCCTGTAATCCCAGCACTTTGGGAGGCCGAGGTGGACAGATCATCCGAGGTCAGGAGTTCAAGACCAGCCTGGCCAACATGGTGAAAACCCCTTCTCTACTAAAAATAATAAAAAAAAAAGGTAGCCAGGCGAGATGGTGTGTGCCTTTAATTCCAGCTACTTGGGAGGCTGAGGCAGGAGAACTGCTTGAACACGGGAGGTAGAGGTTTCAGTGAATCGAGATCGTGCCATTGCACTCCAGCCTGGGCAACAAGAGCGAGACTCTGTCTCAAAAAAAAAAAAAAAAAAAAAAATACAGTGGACTCCAAAAGGAAAATTTAACATGACAGATAAAGGTCTATAAATAATTACCTGAATTTAAATATAAATTATAAATTTAGACCAATAATCTTCAAATGTTTTTGTGAAGTTTGAGAAATGATGTAATCTCCATGGGAATTTTAAAATTGACATACATATTTTGAAGTCATGTTTCAATAATGCAGTGATGTAATGTTTATAATATAGTAAATATTGATATTTTCAAATAAAACTATGATATCATTTTTCAACTCTAGTCAATGGAATATAAATGACATAGGGTTTCAATTTCTACTGTATCCTTTTAGAAACATACAGAAAATTTCTTCCTTTAAGCTGGGAAGTGTTACCTCTTCCTCTTTTCTCCTTTAATTGGTATTTCCCATCAATTTCCTCACAAAACTTAGTCTTAATGTTTTCTTTAGTGATCATTTGTTAATCATCCTTTTATACTTCTTTACAACTGTGTGTATATGTAATTAAATTTATTTTCATAGTAGTTACCATTGTCTCTATTATTTTATTCTTTTTATAATACATCTAGAAGAATTATTACTAACAGTTGATGAAAACATGAAAAATACATTGCAGAATTTCTCTCATTTTTAAAACATTATTTATGTATTTATTTTCCAACTGACACACTGTAATTTGATGTTTTGATAAATATCTATGTTGTACAATGATTTAGTTAGAATACTTAGTGTATCAATCACCATAAGCATTTACCATTTCTTTGTGGTGAGAATATTCAAAAGTCTCTCTTCTCCACGATATCAATAGACATTATTTTACTGTTAACCATCGTCACCCTATCGTGCAATAGAACACTAAAATTTATTCCTTTTACCTAATTGTAACTTCGTATCCATTGACCAACATTTCCCTACCCCCACCAAATCTACCCTCCCTTCCCAGATGTTTGATAACCTCTGTTCTACTCCCTGCTTCTATTATATCAAAAAAATTTTTTTAAAGATTCCACATCTGAATGAGATCATGGCAGATTTGTCTTTCTGTGTGTGACTTATTTCATTTAATATAAAGTCCTCTAGGTACATCCATGTTGTCACATGTGACAGGATTCTGTTACTTGTTATGGCTGAATAGTATTCGATTATATATATACACCACATTTTCTGTATTTATTTATTGTTGAACACATAGGTTGTTTCTATATCTTGGGTTTTGTAAATAGTGCTATAAGAAGCATGAGAGTTCAGGTTTCTCTTTGACATGTTGATTTTTATTTTCTTTGAATATATCCCCAATAGTGGGATTCTGTTTTTAATTTTTGAGGAATCTCCTTACTGTATTTTTAAAATAGCTGCACTAGTTTACAGTCCCACCAATAGTGATAAGCATCTGTTTTCTTCACATCCTTGTCATTATTTGTTTTCATTTTTTGGGTAATACCCATTCTAAATTGAGTGAAGTTATATCTCATTCTGGTTTTGATTCACATTTCTCTGATGATTACTGATATTCAGCATTTTTTATACAACTGTTGGACATTAGTATATCTTCTTTTCTGAAATGTCTGTTAAGGTATTTTATCCATGTTTACATACCAGGTTTTATTTTTGCTGTTTAGTTGTTTAAATTTCTCACGTTTAGGACATAGATCCTTTGTCACATATATGGTTTGCAAATATTTTCTCCCATTCTGTATGTTGTCTCTTCACAACCTTTCACAAGTTTTCTTTGCCATATGAAAGCTTTTGAGGTTGATGTAGTCTCATTTATCCATTTTTGTTTTGCTGCCTGTGCTTTTGAGGTCTTATTTTAAAAATCCTTACCCAGTCTAATGTCATCAAGCATTTTTCTTAAATTTTCTTCTAATAGTTTCATGTATTTGTGTTTTATATTTAAACTTTTGATTCATTTTGTTTTTTTGTTTTTTGTTTTTTTTTTGTATATGGTAATAGGTAGAGTTCTAGTATTGTTCTTCTTCATGTAGTTATTCCATTTTTCCAGCATCATTTATTGAAGACACTCTCTTTTCTCCAAAGTGTGTTCTTGACACCTTTGTTCAAAATCTGTTGGTTGTAAATATGTGGATATTTTTCTGGGGTCTTTGTTCTGTTCCATAGGTCTATGTGTCTGTTTTTATGCCAGTACCGTGACGTTTTGGTTATAATAGCGTTGTAATATATTTTGAAGTCAGATAGTAATGCCTCCAGGCATCAGGATTGCTTTGAATATTTGGTGTCCTTTGTGGTTTCATATGTATTTTATAATTGCTTTTTCTATTTTTGTGAAGAATGCCATGGATATTTTGATAGATATTGCATTAAATCTATGCATTTCTTTGTTTAGTGTGGCCATTTTAGCAGTTTTAATTTTTTATTCCATGAACATGGGATATGCTTTCATATATTTGTGCCCTCTTCAATTTCTTTCATTAAGTTTTACAGATTTCTGTGTAGAGATCTTTCACCTCCTTGGTTAGGTTTGTTAACTGGGTAAATGTTTTTGGTAACTATTATAAATTGTTAGGGACAAGCTACCCCAGCTGCCCACCCCCTACACACTTCAATGTAGTTGATGCTTACACTGAATACCCCATAGCTGCTTTCCTGAACCCTTATCTAGGTGCTACAGCGAGGTCACCAGACTTGCTTACAGCCCTCCAGGTTGGGCATGGGGTAGCAAATGAGAAAGGTAGATAAACCTAAGTTACACCCTCTTGTAAATTCCTATATTGTAACCTGGTCACGAGATGATATGTGGTAGTTAACTGACAAACAGCCCCAGGGTCTCTCTCCCCCATATAAAGCCCTCATTTTGTAAGCTAAGGGCTGCCTCCTCTGACTGGTGGAGCAGCCTGGCAGGTTAATAAACTCACTCGCCTGGTCTTGAGTCTCTCTCTCTTGTCCTTTCTCTCCGCTAACCTTATATAAATAACATGGTTTTAGTTCACGTTTTGCATGCAGAAACACTACTGATTTTTGTATGTTGACTTTTTAATCCTGCAACTTTACTACATTTGTTTATTCATTCTAATAGTTTTGTTTGTTTTGATGGGGTCTTTAGGGTTTCTCTATATAAGATCACGTCGTCTGCAGAGACAATTTCACTTCCTCTTTTGCAGTTTGAATGCCATTTCTTTCTTTCATTTGCCTAATTGCTCTGGCTACAACTTCCATTATTATCCTAAGAGAGGTGGTGAAAGGCACGTGCCTTTCATAGCATCAGGGTGCTTTGCTTCCCCTCACCCAAGTATGAGCTTATCTTCATGAAATGTTATGTTATCTGTCAGTTTTGATATGTATGGTCTTTATTCTGAGAAAGATACATTGTATATTTAGTTTGCTGAGAATTTTTGTCATGAAGTGATGTTGAATTTTATCCAATTTTCCCCCCACATCTATTGGATAATCATATGGTTTTTGTCTTTCTGTTAACGTGGTGTATCACATTTATTGAGTGAAATATGTTAAAGCATCCTGACATCCCTGGGATGAATACTACTTTATGATAGTGAATGATCTTTTTAATGTGCTCTTGGATTCCGTTTGCTAGTATTTCATTGAGAAATTTTTCATTTTTGTTCATCAGTAATATTGGTTTGTAGTTTTATATTTTTTCTGTTACATCTTTGGTTTTAGAATAAGAATAATGCTATCTTTGTAAAATAAGTTTAGAAATATTCCCTCCTTTTTGGTTTTCTGGAAAATTTGAGGAGAATTTAGTTTATCTTCAACAGCGAAGCCATCAAGTCCTGTGCTTTTCTTTGATGAAAGAGTTTTTATTAGCAACTCAATGTTTTCACTTCCTGTTGGTCTGTTCAGATTTTCTATTTCTTCATAATTTAATCTTAGTAGATTGCATGTGTCCAGAAATGTATGTTTCTTCTGTGTTATCAAATGTGTTGGTATGTAGTTATTTGTAATAGTCTCTTATGATCCTTTGTATTTCTGTGGTATCAGACGTAATGTCTCTTTTCTCATCGCTGATTTGATTTATTTCTCTCTTCTCTCTTTTTTTTACTTAGTCTAGCTAAAGGCTTGTTAATTTTATCTTTTCAGAAACAACTCTTTGTTTTGTTCTTTTTATTGTTTTTGTCTCTATTTCATTTATTTCTTCTTTGTGCTTCATTATTTCCTTTCTTCTACTAATTTTGGGTTTATTCTTATTTTTCTAGTTCCCCAATACAAATCATTAGGTTGTTTATTAAAATTTTTTCTTGTTTTTTTGATGTGTAAATTTATTACTATTATGTAAACATTTTTCTTAAAACTGCTTTTCCTATGGTTTATGGATTTTATTACGATGTGTTTTCATTCTCATTTATTTCTAGCAGACTTTTAATTTTTCTTTTAATTTCTCTTTTGACCCATTGTTTGTTGAAGAGTATGTTGTTTAATGTCCATATATTTGTAATGTTTCCTGAGTTTTTCTTATTGTTGATTTCTAATTTTATAGTATTATGGTAAAAGATACTTGATATGATCTCTGTCTTTTTAAATTTGTTAAGGCTTGTTTTGTATCCTAATGTGATTTAGTCTAAAAAAGTGTTTCAGGTGCAGTTGAGAAGAATGTGTGTTCAACATCTATTGGAAGAATTATTCTGTAAATGTATGTTAGTTCTATTTGGTCTATAGTCCAGTGTTTCTTTGACCATGTTTTTCTTCAGATGGTCTGTCCAATGTGGAAAGTGGGGTGTTAATGCACCCTACTGTTATTGTATTGCAGTCTATCTCTCCTTTTAAGTTTGGATAGTATAAATATTTTTTAAAATTACCAAAACTCAGTTGATTAAAAAATATATTGCATATTTTAAAACCATAAAAGTAGCATTAATTTTTTTTCATGTCTACTCTTTTAATGATATAAATGGATTTGGAATTTATTTTTACCTTGATTTAAATTGTAGTGAATATTTTTGTTAGGTAAAGAGAGTTTGAATTTATGCACTTTTCAAAATATGTCCTGAAAATACTAGTTCCATTATTTGGGACATGAAAGAAGAGTGATCATTCATATGCAGAGTCCTGAAATAGTCTGAGCTGTGCTTTCTAAGGTTGATTTAACAAATATAATAAAGTGTCTTATGTCACCTCCTCAATACCAATCACCTTCTGTAGATAAAATAATATTTATTTGTAGTTCAATTTATATTTGTTATGAGGAGAACTACAATAAAACAAAGTTTATAACATGAATATTACATAGTATATATATATTAAGACATTGGCAGATCTATCTTAAATTTATACCATCATAATATTAATGGACTAAAAAACATTTCCAAAACTATGGACAGTAGGCTATTAACTTTAGTTATTGGAATATTCACAATTATTCATATTTTTGCTTCTATATCCATATTATAATTTTAAAGGTATAATTATTTAATATGTTACTAATTTCCTTTGTAAATGTACATAAAGGAAATAAATTATTTTTATTAGAATTCAGGTTTTAAAAAGTTGATCAATTTGACAATCTTTATAATTCCTGGTGAGAAAAGAAATAGAAAAATCAGCTGCCAGCTATGTCTAAATGATTTATAATAACAATGTTTATTATTTTTTAATGTACTAAGTATGCAAGGCATTCAGTTTATTTCATTTGGACTCAATTTCTCTAAGGTGTTTAATTTTCATTTAAAATAAAATCTGTTTGTTGTATTATTAAATTTTGATAAGGTAAATGTATGCATGGCTTTTTTTTTTTTTTAGATGGAGTTTCACTCTTGTTGCCCAGGCTGGAGTACAATGGCACTCACCACAACCCCTGCCTCCCAGGTTCAAGCAATTCTCCTGCCTCAGCCTCCCGAGTAGCTGGAATTACAGGCATGCGCCACCACCCCAGGTAATTTTGTATTTTTAATAGAGATGGAGTTTCTCCATGTTGATCAGGCTGCTCTTGAACTCCCGACCTCAGGTGATCTGCCTGCTTCAGCCTGCCAAAGTGCTGGAATTACAGGCATGAGCCATTGCACCCGACTGCATGACTAAATTTCTACATTTTTCTTTACTTTCTTGAGTATGTACATTAATGCTGAAATTTTAGGATTAAACTTTTTATCATTTTAAATGTAATATTCATTAAACAAATGCCATAACTCATTATGGTAGGTAGAATAAAGACTCTAATCCCTGGGACACTTAAATATGATACCATGTGTGGCCAAAGGGATTTTGCAGGAGTAATTATAGTTACAGTCTTTGAGATTGAGAAATTACCCCAGATTATCCAGGCGAGCCTACAATGAATTAAAGGTAGCCTGTGCATTAGTTTTCTGAAGCTGCAGCAACAAAGTATCACAAACTGTGTGACACAAACAATGGAAATTTATTATCTAGCAGAGTTGGCTCCTTCTAAGGGCTGTGAGGGAAAATCTTGCTATACCTCTCTCCCGGCTTCTGGTAGCCTCAGACGTTTCTTTATTTGTAGATTGTGCTCCCTCCGTGTTTTCACATCATCTTCCCTCACATGTCTGTCACTGTGTCCAAATTTTCTCTCTTCCTAAGGACACCAGTCATATTAGATTAGGGTCTACACTAATGACTCCATTTTAACTAGGTTACCTCTTTGAAGATCTTATCTCCAAATTAGTTCACATTCTCAGATACGGGGGTTAGAAATCCAACATACCTGTTTTTTGGTGACCCAGGTCAATCCATAAGAGCCTGGGTTACATATTTTTATTACTACAATTCCTAAAATAGGAGATAAATCTGTTTTCAGCAAGTGCGTCGTGTCTCATACTGTTCTATGTGTGGACCCCAGATGGTCCAAATCTGTGTTCTGTGAATGCTGTGGAGAGATGAGAGCAGAAAAAAGTGGCAAATGATGAAAATTTCTTCCAGAAATGCCAAAAAACCAAACTCATTGTTCAAGAGTTGGCACATGAGCCTGCTCATTACCTCTGATTCAAGAAACAGTTTGTGGTCAGAGCACCTTTGCCAATGTCCTGTGGACTGAGTTACAAATGTGGTAAAGAGTGAGGATGACTAACTTCTAATCACAAGAGTAAAAATGTTGTGGTGGCAGGTTTAAAAAAATACATAATGGCACCAAAACTGACTCTTCTAATCGAGGAATATTCAAGTTATTATTTTTAAAAATCTTACTTTGCTTGAATGTAACATGCAGTCTTTTAATCAGGGAAATAGCTATTTACATTTTCATTGTGAAATTTAAATAAAAAATGCCATACAGCAATAAGCTGGTAGAGAAGTTATTCTGATAGCATGTTCATGTAAAATCTAGATATTTCTTTTTGATATTAGATATTATAGGACTGAGTCAGTACATTTCTTTTGATATTATTGTTGTTATTTTAAAATTAAATGTAGATAATTTTGTTTCTATGGTAAAACTGAACTGCTTCAAGTTTAGAGTCAGAAATCTCGAGTACTTAACTCTAATTTAACTATGGCAATTTAAAAAATCTTTTGAATCATCAACGGAATAACAATGACACCAGTGAAAGTTAAATAAATGCACACTACTATGTGTAGTCATATTAAGCAGTTCGTTACATTAAACAATGAATTCCAACGTTAGTATTTTAAAATTTTTGAAATTAAATTTATTGATGTGTATATTTGTTTCTATGACAAAAAATTATTCTTAAGTTTGGACTTTTAAAAATAAATATGTCATGTATAACTATAATTGCATTTAAATTTAGTCAATTGTATGATGTGTCAGTGGATTTCTATAGAAAGAGGATGGCAAGATAGCCATGCAAACAGTTTATTGGGGAAATAAATTCAATGGCAGCATTCTTCAGAATATGATATAAAACAGAGAGCTGTAAAAGAAAATGAGGAAAGAAGCAGGATTGCACAAGAATCTCCATCCATTATGCACACTGGATAGTGCTGGCCAACCCAAGTGGGAGGTCAAAAGCCAAGACTTCCCGTTGAAGAAGACTTACGTTGGCCAGCGATGGACAAACTCTTGTCCCTACACCATAACCAATCATTGGGTGGGTTTCAAAGTTGAGATGAATCCTGAAGCTCTTTACATAGAGATTGTCAGCTGATAGCCCTCCTTGCAGCAAAATGTGTCATTTTTTGAAGGAAGGTTGCATAGTCCATGCATTATGCCACCTAGGCTCAGGTATCTGCACATTTGACATGTTGCTTCTCCATGATTCAGATATATGTCAAATAAATATACTTCCTTGTATTCAATCTTATACTTTAGACCCTTGGTCAAACACATTCACGATACAATCTTAAAAGTATAACCAACTCCTACTAATACATCTGGTTAATACTTTTCTATTGATATTGCTGTGTACAACTTTATTGAGTTATATTTAATTCACCATACAAGCACCTTTTTGAAATGTATAGTTAAGTGGTTTTTGGGATATTCACAGGTTTGTGCAATCATTACCAAAATCTATTTTCAGAGGATTTTCAATTTCCTTGAAAGAAACTTCTTACCCATTAGCTGTCATTCCCCATTCTCTTGACACCCACCCCTACAGAACCACCAATATGCTTTCTCTTTATATGAATTTGCCAATTCTAAACATTTCACGTAAATTTAATCATATAATACACAAAATTTTGCATCAGACTTCTTTCTCTGGCATAATGTTTACAAGGCTTATCTGTGTTACAACATGTATCTCTATTTCATTTTTTTTTACTGTAGGATAATACTCTATTTTATGGATATACCTAATTTTATTATCTATTCATTAGTTGATGAATATTTATGTTGTTTCACTTTGGAACTACTGTGAATAAAACTGTTATGAACAGTCATGTACATTTTTTTGTGTGTGGACATACGTTTTCATTGCTCTTAGGTATAAGTAGTTGCATGTTTATTATTTTGAGGAACTGCCATACTGTTTTGCAGAGTGGCCACACCATTTTACATTCCTGCTAGCAATGTATAAGGGTGTCGAAATTTTCCACTAACTCATCTCACATTTTTTTAAAATTTTATTTTAGCTATCCTAGTGAATTTAATGTCATATCACATTATGATTTGGATTAGCATTCCAGCATTGAAAACGATGTTTAACATCTTTTCATGCGTTTATTGACTATTAGTATATCTGTTTTTTGGAAATATTTGTCTTGATAATTTGTCCACTGTTTAACTGTGTCATTTATCTTTTTCTTGTTGAGTTGTAAGAGTTTCTTGTATACTCTAGATACTAGAGACTTAGATCTATGAGCTGCAAAATGTGTTAACTTTATTATATTTCCACTTTGTCTTGATTTTTGTAGCTCTTAAGTTTGAAAGTAGGAAGTTTGAAATTATCCTCCAAATTTTTTTCAAAATTATTTTGGTTATTTTTATGTGAACTTTTCTGTTAACTTACTGATGTTAGAACAAAAAGTTTCCATTTTGACAAATGTTAAGTCTTCAAATTCATAAATATTAATATAGAATGTCATTTCATGTATTTGGATATCCTATAATTTTTTCAACAATGTTTTTGGTTTTCAGTGTATAAGTTTTGCACTTCTTTTTAATACATTTTATTATAAATATAATTATTTATTTAAATATTTCATTTCCATTGTTAATTGCTAGTAAATATTCATAAAATTGATTTTTGTATGTTGTTTTTTGCCACTCATGTGGATGAACTGGATTATTAGTCCTAATAGTTTTTTTCTTTTTCTATTAGGAATCTTAATAGTGGATTCCTTAGATTTTTCTATAAACAAGGTCATGCCATGTTCAAATAGATATAGTTTTCCTTTTTTTTTTTTCATTTTGAACTTTTTTTATTTCTCACTTCCAGTACAGTGCTAAATAGAAATGTCTTCCCCTCAACTTGGAGGAAAATATGTCTGTCTTTGTTAAGTATGATGTTAGCTGAGGCTCTTAAAAAAATAGATGGCTTTTATCAGGTTGAAGATGTTTCTTTTCATGTCTAGGTTGTTGCATATTTTTATCATTAAAGGGTGTTGGATATCATCAAATGCTTTTTCTGCATCTACTGAGACAGTTATGTCATTTTTGTCCTTTATGTTATTAATATAGCATATTACATTGATATATTTTTAATAGTAAACCGACCTTGCACTTCTGATATAAGGTGGAAGGTTATATATTGACTTGAAATTTTCTTCTTTCTTAATGTAGTGCAGACATTCACAGTTATAAATTGCCCTCTGAGCACTGTTTTTGCATCTCATAAGTTTTGGTTTCTTGTGTTTTTGCCTTATATTCCAATTTTCCTTTTTTATTTCTTCTATAATATATTTGCTATTTAAAGGTGTACTATTTAATTTGTATATATTTGTAAATTTCCAAAATTTTATTATCTTTTTGATACCCAAATTAGATTCATTGTAATCAGAGACCAGATAAATTTTTCATATGATTGTAATTCATTTAAATTTATTGAAGCTAGTTGTATAGCCTCGCACATTGTTTATTTTTGGTAACGTGCCTGGTGGGTATCTGCTGTTGAGGAGAGGAGTGTTCTATAGATGTCTATTAATTCCGGCTTGTTTATAGTGTTGTTCAGATTTTCTATATTCTTGTTTATCTTCTGCCTCTTTGTGCTATCTATTATTAAAAGTCTCCTGCTATTAAAAGTCTCCTCTATGCTGACTTATCTATTTCTACCTTTAAGTCTGTCAGTTTTTAAAAAAATTTATATTGGTACTTTTTTTTGGTGCATATATATGTATAGTGTTATATGCCTGATATGGTTTGGCTGTGTCCTCATCCAAATCTCATCTTGAATTGTAGCTCCCACATTTCCCGTGTAGTGGGAGGGACCTGGTGAGAGGTAATTGAATCATGGAGGTGGGTCTTTCCTGTGCTGTTCTTGTGATAGTGAACAAGCCTCACAAGATCCGGTGATTTCATAAGGGGGAAATTTCCCTGGGAGCACAGGCTTTCTCTTTGCCTGCTGCCATCCATGTAAGATGTGACTTGCTCATCCTTGCCTTCTGCCATGATTGTGAGGCCTACCCAGTCACGTTGAACTGTAAGTCCATTAAACCTCTTTCTTTAGTAAATTGTTCAGTCTCAGGTATATCTTTCTCAGTAGTATAAAAATTAAGTAATAAAATCACCTTGAAAGATTGGCACTCTTTTTCTTATGCAATGTACTTTGTCGCTAGTGACCAATTTTTTTCTGGAATTCTATTTCTTATGAACTAGTGTGGTCACTTCAGCTCTCTTGGGTAGCTTCTTGTATAACAGATATTTTTCTATTGCTTTACTTGTTAACTATGTGTTTTTTCCACTTTGGGGCTTTTGCTGTTTACTGTGTATATGTATATAGTTGTATATGTTTTTTATACATTCTGACAATTTTTGCCTTTTGAGTTAGATGTTTAATCCATTTACAGTTAGTCTTATTACTGCTGAATTAGTATTTATGTCTGCTGTTTTGTTCTTTGTATTCTGTGCCTTGCATGTATTTTAACCTGTATTCAAAGATCTCTGCCTTCTTTTGCATTAAATTGATATTTTCTAGTGTATTTTAAAATTCCCTTGTGTTTGAAAATATTACTGTATTATATTGATTAATGCTTGCAGCTACCCTAATATATAGTCCCTTGCTTCTTTTTTCAGGCCTATTGCATTACTTGCTCCGTTATTGATTTGGGCCTGCCCATGATGAACATGTATTTTACTTGAGAGCTAAAATAAATCCTGAGTAAGTTACTCCAGGTCTATGTGTTAGGTACTGCAGGATTTTTTTTTTTTTTACAGCTAATTAGTAATTTCTTGGTAGAAGATTTGAGTATCTGAGTATTTCACCTTTATGATGCCATAGATATCATGTGAGGTTTTCTGTTTTAATTTTAATTATCTTATTATGCATTAATTTGTTTTCGTTGCCCAGGTTTTCATGATTATGTCAAGGTTCAGGGACATAAATTTTGTATACTTTCATCAAATAGCTCAAGTTGGTTTAGACACATCTAAAAAATATTAAATGTTTAATCTTAGTGTAAAATTCAATGATTCATGTTTCATGATCAACTAGAGGTAAAGTACTAGATTGTTCTTATTCTATATTATACTACAGGTTTATGTCTTATCCTACATTGCATTTCAGTTTTCCCATTGAACTTGGAATTAAAACTTGTATATCTCTGTAGTTTGGACATGGAACCCAATAATTGATCTATAGTAGTATTAATATAGGTATGTTTAATATAGGTGTGCTACTCCCTTTGTTACTTAAGCTTGACAGCCTTACCCTTGAGCTTTGACAGCCTCCTCTGTGTTATAACAGTCTGTAGCAGGCAACCTCATTTTAAAGAAATTCTCTTCACCCTACTTGTACTGTGACATCCATACTGGCTTCCTTCCCACCTAGACTCAATTCACGCTCTGTCACTGTTAGGGGGTCATCCCTATCCTACATAAAAACCCAATTTACCCTCCCCTCAGGTTATGATGTTTTGTTCCCAGCTGCTCTTCTGCTCAACTCTGACAACGGAGTCACCACACGTTCTTCCTAAATGGTTGCATTTCTCACCCTGCTTGGGCTCCAACACCTGGCTTTGGGCTATCCTGCCTCCTTTTTTCCCCATCAACCCAGGTGTGGACATCTAACTTTCTTGGCACCATTTAATAACTAATTAAATGTCAATTCTTAGAAAATGTCCTCTTCTTTCCTGTCTCTGTCTTCTTTGTCTCTCTTTGCAGTGGATATTGTTAAAAAGAGTAAAATCACTGAATTTTATGAGTGGAGTTGGTGAACCCAGACTTAAAATATCACTTACTTCTAAAGTCAAAGTGTTGGTATCTAGATTTAATGGTGAATAAAAGCATTATAAGACACCCTAGGATTACTGAATACCTTACATTGTATTATAGACTCAAATTATCTCATCCAGGCTTGAAAGAAATATATGTTTTACTGATCATTGTTAGACAGATAAATCCCTTGAGAATATTCCCAGAAAAGGGTTGTACAGCATTACAAAAAATTCTAGTGGTATATAAAATTTACTACTATAGAATTCACTTATAGGGTCTAATTTTATATTCTATAACCAAAAATAAAGGAAAAAAATTATAACATAAATTATTACTTCCTTCCATCCTTCCTTACCTCATCAATAAATATTTTTGAGGAACTATTAGGTGATGAATATTTTATCCATAATAGCTTAAAAACAAACAAAGCTTTCTGATTTCCTAAAGTTTGCATTCTAATGGAGTGAAAAAAGCAAAACAAGATTAATAAGTAACATATAGTATGTTACTGTCTTTGGTAATTGCAATTTATCTGGAGGAGAATAAAGCAGAAAGAGGGGATGTGGAGTGCCAGCAAGCACAGGTGGTATTCCGGGGAATTTAAAACAAAAAGGGTGTATACATATAGTAATGGGACCATAGATGTTAGGTCCTAATCCTTGAATTTTTAACTGTCATTTTATATGGAAATTGCTTTGCAGGTGTGATTAAACTAAGGATGTTGAGATGGGAAGGTTTTCTAGGTCAGCAGGGTGAGTCCTAAATGCATTCATTAAGTATCCTTAAAAAAGCAAAGCAGTAGAAAATTTGACACATACAGAAAAGGCAAAGTGAAGATAGAGAATAGAGACTTTTGAAGATGTTGGCTTTGAAGATTAGAGTGAGTCTACTACAAGCTAAGGAATGCCAGCAGCCGCCTCAAGGTGAAAGAAGCAAGGAATGGATTTTCCTCTAGAGCTTCTGGCAGGACTATGACCCTGCCAAAAACCTTGATTTGGCCTAGTGAAACTTATTTGGACTTCTGGCTGCTAGAACTGTGAGAGTATACAATTCTGTTGTTTTAAACTGCCTCATTTTTGGTGATTTGTTAGAGCAGCCACAGGAAACTAAAACTCATGGTATCCAGGCATTGACTCTGAGAAGGTGTTATTTGTATAAAGTTCTGATAATATATGGGGTTAAAGCCTAGAGGGGTGAAAAGCTGGACTTGGAAAAAGATTGTACAAGGTTTCTTAAAAGATTTTTACTTTTACTCTTTAATTTGAACTTGGGTTACAGTGAAGTGACATGTAAGATGGTTCTTGAAGAAAAGAGTTAAAAATATTTTAAGAAGAGGGAATAATATATGTAAAGGCTTGAAAGCATGAAAAATTTAAGAATACTCTAGGATATTAAAAGATTTAACACCTTTCTGCATGCACCTATCAATTAGAAAGAGTTAAGAGCAAAATATGTCCTTTGGTGTATGATAATGCTAAGCCATAAAACATGTATACAGCAGTTCCTTTTACAACTTGGAAGTCTACTGCTTACATGGAAGAAAAGTGATCTATAACCTGTACTCAAATGATTAAGTGGTGTTCTTAAAAAGGTAAAGGCTCTTCTTGGCAGGAAAACTAGAAGTTATTTCATCTGATTAGGAGTCACACTGAAGCTGACATCTTACCACATGTTCAGGTGCATTATGATTCATTTCCATAGGGTAACTGAAAAAAATTTAGCAAGTTAAGAAGTTCTATATTTAAGGTACATAATAGTTCAATAGAAAGCATCTATCTATCTATCTATCTATCTATCTATCTATCTATCTATCTATCTAATGGTTACTCTTTCTCAGTCATTTCAGTGGATGAATTGAAGTTGAAATTTTATTATTGATTTACTTATTCTGGTATATGTATATCAAATTCCATATGTACAATATTTATACAAACAATAATAAAAAATATTTACAGTGTCAATATACGGTAAGCACTCTTCTAAGAGTATTCCATATATTATCTGATTTTATCCCTAGGGCAATACAGTAAATACTACCTCCATTTAGAAGATTAGAGAACTGGCCAGGTGCAGTGGCTCACGCCTTGTAATCCCAGCACTTTGGGAAGCTGAGGCGGGCGGATCACCTGAGGTGGGAATTCAAGATCAGCCTGACCAACATGGAGAAACCCCCTATCTACTAAAAATACAAAATTAGCAGGGCATGGTGGCACATGCCTGTAATCCCAGGTACTCGGGAGGCTGAGGCAGGAGAATCACTTGAATCCAGTAGGCAGAGGTTGTGGTGAGCCAAGATAGCGCCATTGCACTCCAGCCTGGGCAACAAGAGCGAAACTCTGTCTCCCATTTCCAAGAAAAAAAAAAAGAAGGTGAGGAAACTAAATTATATTTTCAAATGGAAGCAGCGTACTTAACGTATTTATAAAAATTATGTGAAAAGTCTTAATTATTCATCTATAGTAATATAATATGAAAGTGCAGAGCTAGAATAAACCCCAGACCAGTTCTTATGAAGCACTATTAGAATGTCAGACATGTCAGGAAGCATAAGTACAAGCCAAGGAGACGGAATCATACTGGACATGAGTTGTAGATGCCAAGAGCTAAATGGAGTGGATGTTCACTTCAGAGCTATAAGTATAAGGTCATTTCGGATATTGACAGAGGCAAATAAGCTACCAAGACAATTAATACTCAGTAATAGTATATAGGTGATATATTTCAATTCTATTTCACTACATCTTGTTGGTACAAGGTGTCTCTCTTTATTTTTTGAGATGGAGTCTTGCTCTGTCATCCGGGCTGGAGTGTTCTGTCATCCAGGCTCACTGAAACCTCCGCCTCCTGGGTTCAAGCGGTTCTCCTGCCTCAGTCTCTCCAGTATCTGGGATTACAGGCATGCACTATCACACCTGGCTAATTTTTGTATTTTTAGTAGAGACAGGGTTTTGCCTTGTTGGCCAGGCTGGTGTTGGACCCGTGGACCACAAGTGATCTGACCACCTCGGCCTTCCAAAGTGTTGGGATTATAGGTGTGAGCCACCACTCTCGGCTCAAGGTCTCAAGGTCTCCTTTTAATTGATGGCAAAGACATCTGAGTCTCTAGATATTTTTCCTAGAGTGAGCACTGTGGGTAAGAAAGTTCAGCATATGGATGGAATAAATGTTGATGCAGTAAGGACAAATCTCTGTCTCCTCCGGGGCATAAGATATTTGATATAATCCACCTGTCACCAAGTGGATGGTTGTTTCTCTCCAAGAAATGGTCATAATTAGATGGCTTCTTTTGATCTCTGTTGCTGGAAAAACGAAACCATCAGGAGTGAAAAAAAAAAAAAAAATCTGAGCCCTTGCTTTTGGATTTATTTCATAAATATCAATGCATAAACTCATTTTATGAATCTGTTGGGCTAGTGGTGAGGTGATTCTACCTCAGGTTATTTCTACCCCTGTACGTATAAGACAGTCAAGAACACAGCTGGATATATTGCCCATTGCATTTCACATTATCACTGCTCTGTAAGGTCACCAATAAATGGGGCTGTGATACAGCCTCTGCCCATTTTTGGCTAGCAACAACTTTTAACCAAACATAGCTTACCTGTGAATCAGACTCAAGTTCTTTCTTCCACTTTTTGGCTGAAAGGCATCCTTACCTCATACCTTTATTAATTGCAAGTATAAGTACTAGTTGTAAATATAAGCTGAAGAAGATTAATCTGTGTAATAGACATTCAACAAGATGTCTTTTTTACCTTGTCATGTACTTTTGCCTTCTAGACCTGTCTGAACCAATCTCAAATATGTAACTTTATTGCACTATAGATTGCCATTTTGCCCACTTAGCCGTATGGTTTTGTGGATTTCACAATTCCCAGTTCATGATGGCACTTTCACTCTCACAGTCACTTGATGTTCCAAGGCCAGCCTCTTTTGCGGTTCTGACACTATGAAAGAAAGACCCTGGTCTGGGTTTTCATTACAATCAGCAGCTGCAAGTGATGTGAGTCTCCTTAAAATCTGCTAAATCTGCAAAGGGGCCTTTTCACAGTTTGCCCAAATTGGCTGTGAGATGTCCTTCACTTATCATTTTCCTCTTACAAGGTTTCTTTTGCAGCTAAAGTAAGCCAGCCCACTTCAAATTCCTTATAATTAACCCTGCCCCATGTCTTCCTAGAGCCAGAGCTGCCACATAGCCTAACACCTCACTATTTACTTGAATTTCATCCAAATTAAGCACAGGTAAAAACTTTAGTCATTGTGATGCTACCATATAACAGGTGTTAGCATCTCCCCACTAATAATGGCATCCTAGTATCCATTAAAACAGGGATAATACACCCCAATATCACCTTCTGAGTGTCTATTTTTAATTCGTGTCCCAGAAAATAAAGCTAGAGGCAGGAGGCTTATAAGCTGTTTCTTTATCAGGAAGTGTAATTTTGCAGAGCAAAAGTGAACAAGTGGAGTAAAGACGAAAACCAGGGAAAGCCAATACAATAATGAACTTGTAAGTTGGTGACTGTTATGTGAGAAAGATTGCTCTTCTCAATGGGAATGTTTCCCCATAAGTCGTAGAAACAGTATCTTAAAACTGCTCATTGGATGTGGGTCACGGGAAAAAAGGGGGAACATTTATCCACCAGCTCAGAGTTGTGCCCAAAGGGGATTAATGTTCTGATATTTTCGATTAACACATTTGAGTGCTGAGGAGTATTCCATAGCAGTGTCAACAGAGCAACCTCGGGGAGGGAGCCCAGTGCATGGTACAGGCATCAGTCAAGGATTTATCAGGCTGTACTTGGAAGCATTTCATCATAACTTACACAGAACTGGTTATTGCAGGGTCAGGTGAAACAAGAGTATCTGAGATTGTACTATGTTTTATACAGGCATGTAAAGTAGTGCTATAAAATCCATGGGAATTTGTTGTGTTCTGCTTCAAACCTGCTTCCCCTCGTGTTCTCTGTCTGAGTGAATGGTAAACTTCTTTTTCTTTCTTTATTATTATTTTTTAATCTATTTGCATTAGGAAAAATAAAAGCTAGGTACCTTCAATGAAAAGGCCATCTCTCGAGAATTCAGTCTGTTCCCAGTGCTACATATTTTGACTGCTATTTATGGCTCAAAGCTGTCCACTTAACCCCTCTTCATCATCTTCTTCATAATGCCTATCATCATGATCACCTCTGAGCTAGATTACTGTGATCATCTTCAGTCTTGTTCTATTTCATTTTACATTTTCCAAAGGACAAGTGAATCTGATTTTAGCACTCTTTGTTTCATATCTTCAATTATTCCCATTTCTAAAGAAAAGAAGAGTCTCCTGAACTTGATATAGTTCCTGCTGACTACTACAGTCTTATCTATTTTCCTATCTCTTTCTTGCAAGTCAAACCAAATACCTTTTTGTTCCTCAGGAAAGGGCATTTTCTCTTTCTCCACATGTGCTCATTCCACATTGTTTTCTAATATATTTGTCTGTTTATTCAATCTTGTCTTTCTAGTTTTAATTTAATTGCCATGTCTTCACTCAGGTGGGTTAACCCCAGATATACTCAATAATACATAATAATAATATAATAACCTTTTCATTCTCTCTTATTACCCTTTTTAATAATCTTGTAACAACTTGTTTTATGCTTCCCTTCTAGACTGGACTGTGAGCCCCTTGAAGACTTTTATCTTTATTATTATTTTATCTCAGTCACCGAACACAACCAGATTTCAGTGTTTCATGAATATTTGTTAAATGAAAAAATACTTAGAGTATGTTAAGGGTTTCAAATGGGGTGTTGTAACACGAACCATGAGCCTCCTTGTGTGAAGGGGAGTTATGGTGAGGATGAAGGAGGACAGAGCCAGCCATGGTAGGAGGAGCTGTAATGAAGCCAAATTTCTGTGACTAAGGAGTCATGTAAAAATTGAACCCTGGTGCTTATTTAATGCAATGGAGTCAAAGTAAAATTGATTCCTCATGTTGTATTTTCTCCCCTCCACCAAAATAGAGTGATGCATGAACTGTGGGTAGCAACTTGAACTTGTGAGTGTTCCCAGAGAAGGATGAAAAAGCTGGTGAAAGGACTTGTAAATGACTCTGGGAAGATGAGCTGGAACTGCTGGAGTCTTTTTATTGCTAATAAAAATGTGCCAGTGAAAGCTCCTGAGAGCTGTGTGTTGTCCCACTGAGAACCAAACCACTCTGCTTAACTTGCTTTGCCAGAGAAGTGAATGCTGTTTGTAGTAGTTTTATTGGGGAAACAAGCCATTTGAACTCTTCCAATGTTTCCATGGCTAAGGACTTTAGTCACCAAACCTCTTCTCAAAGAGTGCATGCTGGCCGGGCGTGGTGTTTTACGCCTGATCTCAGCACTTCGGGAGGCAGAGGTGAGCAGATCCCCTGAGGTCAGGAGTTTGAGACCAGCTTGACCAACATGGAGGAACCCTGTCTCTACTAAAAATACAAAATTAGCCAGGCATGGTAGCACATGCCTGTAATCCCATCTACTCAGGAGGCTGAGGCAGGAGAATCACTTCAACCCAGAAGGTGGAGGTTGCAGTGAGCCAAGATCATGCCTTTGCACTCTAGCATGGGCAACAAGAGCAAAACTCTGTCTAAAACAAACAAAAGACACCACTAACAACAGAAAAAAGAATGCAAGCAATAGGACCTTCCAACTAGACCTGTGCCATTGTTACTGTGTTAGCTAGTGCTCTTAAAGCACTTCAGCATAACTGTCATTTTCAAATAGGATATTTCCTTATTTCTTGAACGTATCTTATGGTTCACATGGCAGATCCCTGATGACACAGGGATTTTAAAACATAAGTTTGCCAGTATTTATTAAAAAGATATGTTACCTTGAACATCTAAATAGAAAGATGATAGTGATTGGCTGAGCTTTGACATGAAATATTGCAGGGTAAAATGGGACAGTTTATCTTGTGTGCTTTGAGTTGACTGTTACAAATAGCCTAGATTTCTCCTTTTTAAAGCATGCTAGTACCCACTCCTTTATTCTTTCATCCCACCCAAATTCCTACAAGTTGGATTATTTATATGTTCTCTTTCCTATTGTTTGGCAGCTTCCACCTCTCACACTGTTACACTGTATTCTTCCTTTCTAGATTCTAAGATCCTTCAGGGTTAGACCTATGTCATATTCACCATTGCATTTCCCATACCCAGTGTGGAGTCCGTTAGGGACATATATTTACTTAGCAAATATTGATTGAGTCATTTAATTAGTTTATTTATTAGATATATTATTATGGCTACATAATAGTTATACATATATACACATATAATGGATTGCTATTAGCATACCATCCCAGTGGGAAATGATCAAATCAGGGTAACTTGAATATTCATCACCTTGAGCCTTTTATTGTTTTTTTTGTGTGTTAGTAACACTCCAAATGTACTGTTTTAGTTATTTTGAAATACACAACAAATTACTGTTAACTATAGTCACCCTACTGTGTTACTGAACATTAGATGTTAGTCCTTTTATTTAACTCCCTTTTCTTTCTTTTATTTTCTTCTTTTCTTTTTTCTCTTCTCTTCTTCTCCTCTCCTCTCCTCTCCTCTCCTCTCCTCTTCTCTTCTTTTCCTTTCTCTCTCTTCTCTTCTCTCCTCCTTTCTTCTCTTCTCTTCCTTTTCTTTTCTTTTCTTTTCTTTTCTTTTTTCTTTCTTTCTTTTTCTTTTTTTGAGTTGAAGTCTTTCTCTGTTGCCCAGGCTGGAGGGCAGTGGCATGATCCCAGCTCACTGCAACCTCCACCTCCCGGGTTCAAGCAATTCTCCTGCCTCAGCCTCCCAAATAGTTGGGACTACAGGCGCCGGCCACCATGCCTGGTAAATTTTTATATTTTTAGTAGAGATGAGGTTTCACCATATTGGTCAGGCTGGTCTCCAACTCCTGACCTCAGGTGATCCACCCGCCTTGGCCTCCCAAAGTACTGGGATTACAGGTGTGATTCACCATGCCCAGCCTTAACTGTATTTTCATATGCATTAATCATTATTGAGAAAATCAGTGAATAAGTCTCACATGTACAGAACCCTGATCACTTTTGTAAATGCATTCAATGTCAGTTATGGAATTGTGTTTTCCCCAACCTGTAGAAGAATTTGTTTTCTGCAGGTCTCCTCCCAGTATCTCCTGTTTATCTGGTACAAAGCTTCATTGTTCTGGCTGTATGCCTTTCATCCTTGGGATCTCTGTCCAAATGTACATTTCATTATCAGATACAATACTTGAAAGTGTGGCTTTTCAAAACTTTTAGTGGCAGAATCCTGTTGCTGTTCTGGCTGAAGAGTGCCACTTGCTCAAAGATTTAAGCTTACCATGTCCTGCTTGCTCGCACTATATTTTTAACAAAGCATCCCTCCTTCCAATATGTATACACCAGTGACCATGAATTATACTTTAAAAAGAGTATGACACTAAGGAAGAGAGAGGAGATTCCAAGTCAAGAAGTGAGGCAAACAGAAACAGCATCTTAACCTGGGGTTTATGCTGCTCCTGCTCCTCTTTCCAAGACTCTCCTCTGTCAGGCACAGCTTTCTCAAAGATGAGCAAACGTTTGAGTTTCAGAGGAACTCAGTAAACTTGTTTCTGTCTTCCTTTGGAAGTATCAAAAACATCCCTGGATTTATAGCCATAGAGAGTTCCAAAAGTTTATCAGGTAACTTAGGTGTTTCAAATTCAAAATGCATTTTGCCTGAAAGAGTAGTTTATCTGTCTTGATTGTGTTTTTAAGCCAGCTCACAGAAACTATTTATCCTCCTAAATGCCAGAAGTGTAGCACTGTTCACGGAGTGCACTGGAACTATAGCACAAGGAAAATAATGTATGCACTTCAAAAGAATTGAGGTATCTTCCTATTTATCCTTCCACTCACCTCACTCACAGGCAGAGAAAACAATACTGGGTGCCAAGAATCTTGTTCCATGGGGCAAGGAGCATAAGGCGGGTAGGACTAGGGCAATGAAAGACTTGAGTGAAAATGCTGAACAATGAGGAATCTACTCCAGTACAATTCAGAGCTTTGGGTGGTAGATATGGAGTGGGGAGGACTACAGACACTTACCCTAAATCTTTCCAACTCTGCCAAGGTCAGGTGAGAGCTATTGTTATTGTCTTCTTACTGAAGACATCAAGAATGGCTTACTTCACTTCTCTGTCATCTTTTGAAGTGTCTTAAGACTAGATTTGCCTCAAAGGTGAATATATTTATATATATATATGTGTATATATATGTGTGTGTGTATATATATATGTATATATATTTTTTCTCTCTCTCTATCTCTCCATCTGTTTCTCTTTTGTTTTAGGTTATCCTAGATATATTTTTCAATTCTAGGGGAAAGAGTTGGGACTTAATTATTTGTTGAATACCTATAAAGATAAATATTCAACATAAATTTCATGTGCTGAGGAGTTAGGATAGTGTCTTTGGAAGGCATGAGACCTCTGGTGTTAATGGGGATGCAGTCTACCTCCTTGTCTTATATTTCTTGCTCTGACAGTCAGCTCAGACCCATCATCATGAGCTCCTTTTATAAGTCCCCTGGAAAGGTAAGACAGACATTCCAGGAGAGAGTATGCATTGGAAGAAAAGAGACAGATCACTCCAGGCATTGTCTTGCAGAAAGACTAAGAAGAAATAAGGGAAAGAAAGCTGCTGGGAAAGGAAAACAGGTTTTCCCGAAGCCACTGGTCATTCTTGGTTGACTATTTGTGTGTGATGGAGAGTTAAGCCACCTAAGTGAAGGACTGCCTGAATACATCCTACAGGCAGCAGTGGCCTACTTCATTAAATGCAGCACAATGTTCTTGGACTAGTGTGTCAAAATATTAAAGTAATTGCTAGTGTTATTATCTTAAGCTGCATATGGCATGATGTGAAAGTCAGTATGTAAAAGAAATGTTTCCTTAAAGCGGTGAACATAATTTCCTGGAAAATTAACATAAGTCAAATGAATAAATTAGCAGTCAGAGTAGAAACAAATATTCTTCATTTTTTAAACAAAATGTTTGCTAAGAAGAATGAAATAATTCATATTTATTTTCATGAACTGGGTTCATATGTATTAAGATAAGCTTCTTATTTCACTCTGAATCTTTCCTGTAAGCAAAAACTGTACAATGAATGTATAAAAACTTGATAGGTCAATCTATCGAAAAATAATTCAGAATTATTTCTAATTTTCTCCATTGAAAGAAAACTTATTGCACATAAAATGCATTTGTTATGGTTATACTTCGTTGAAAGTCATGTACTTAAAAAGAAGAGAAAAAGTCAGAATAAACTCTATGTTTAGAGCCAGTTTAAATGATAAATGTTCCTGTAACCTTGATGCTTTCAGTAACAAGCCCTACTTGTTTTATAAGCAATTATTTGGCATTATTAAAAAATGCATCTCTTCCCTCAACTGTGATATTACACAAGAAAGTGACTATTTTGTAGAAAAAAATCCTTTTCACAAATATTCAGTTCTGATTCTTACGACTTTCATGCTTTGAAATTGTAATGGCTTTGTTATATTATTAACGAGATAAAATAATCTCCTTAGACTTTCAACATTCTGATAGAATCGGTAGGTGTATCGCTAGTTATTGGTTGCTAAATATACAGAGTGTTTTTATGACATACATGAGAAGAAGCTTGGCAATTTATACATCAAAAAATTTCCCCTCCTTCAATAAGGTTACAATAAAAGATGCAAGAAGAAACATATGATATAGTTTGCTATTATATGCTTTAAGCAGAGCCTTGAAAATAACTCTAATTAAAGTTGCCATTGCTTTGACCTGATTAGACAGAGAACAATAGTACTGCTACTCTTTGTCTACCCTAGGATAGTAAGTAGTTTATGATATACAATATCTTTTGACAGCCATGTTAATTATAACCTAGCTGAATGCTTTCCTTTAGAGTAGAATTTTTTTAAAACATAAGAAGAGGAAATTGTAGTGAAAACTCTCAGAATATTTCTGAGTATTGCTAATGATTGTATCTAATAGTAAGAAATGGTAACTTTTCTTGAGGTTTTCCTCTTATTTTTTACATTGCACTCAACGTATTTTCCATAGCTCCACAGGAATATTTGCAGAAGAACCTCTGAATTACCTAAGTAGGTCAAAGCAATGGTCAGTCTTTCCAGAAGTGACATTTCAAGTTTATTCATTGCTTCTTGATTTGGCAAAGTGAAAACAAATGCCATCCCTGTATAAGTTAATGAGTTTAGAAATCTTCCATTCTGACATTGTCATCAAAGCACCACACAGGACTTAGTGTAATTTGCAGGCTGAAATTTCAGCAGCTTAATGAGTGGGGATTGCACAGAATGATTTCCATTATATTATTAAACTATATCATGACTTTGTAATGCTGTTTGAAAAATTTTGAGGATTACCTCCCCTGCCCCCAATGCTAACACTCATATTAAGGCATCATCACAAGTCAGGTCTAAAGTTAGTATTTTTCAGAATATATGAATTTTTAAAGCTACTGAGTATACTCCAGGCAAATTACATATATCACTACCTTCATCATAATTTTTCCTTCTGATCAATATTTTCTAACTGGAGACAACTTAGATAAAATGGTTAAAGCATCAATGTGTTCGAGCTTTGAGTCAAGTCTAAGCCTTCCAGCAAAAATGAGAGTTGGTACTCTTTTCTTCAATTATGAAAGTTTTATCTATTGCTATAGAGGGTTTAAATAAGCTTCTATAGTTTTTCTTCTTTAATTATTTTTCATTAATTATGACAATAAAAAGTAGATTGGAACGTATATTATTTTGTCTGATTCTCCATGGACCTGGCTTGACCAGGTATCAGTTGATTGAATCAAGATGGAAATCAATGAATATTTACTCACTAACTCTTGTGTGTATGTTCCAAGCTTGTAATTTGGAGAATAAAGAGATTTTGCTCTGCTCCTATGAATTACATGAAAGAGAGAAATTTATATGAATTCACTTAGAAAATTCTAAATTCCTACACTAATGTGATATTTTAATATTGCCATTGTATAATCGAATAATATTTAAGAGAATGACAACAGAATGAAAACCAAATGTAGTTTATGAAGTGTTGTAAAGAGAATATTAGACTTGAAATCAAAATACTATATGACCAAGTTGCTTAAATATTTTGAAACTCTCACTACTTACCTATGAAATTATACTTCTTGCTATGTCTAACCTATATTTCAGTGAGACTAAAGTTCAATAACAGTACTTGAAGAATTGCTGTTTTAATTGTAACACTTTTGAAATAGGTAGAATTTTAACATGTTCCCCCAAATTTTCCACTCCTGATGTACCATTCTGAATAATCCTTATGACTATGAATATGATGGATTTTCTTCCTGGGTTTAGATTATGTTGCATGGCAGAGCTACCTTTAAGAAAGGGATATTATCCAGGTAGGCCCAACCTAATCATATAAGCCCTTTGAAAGCAAGTTTCTCACCAGCTAATACCGAGATAATTGAGAGACCTGAAGTACATGAAAGATCTAGTGCTCTGTTAATGGCTTGAGGATGGAGGAGTCCACACAACCAGAAAACAAGGACCTCCACAAGCTCATTTTTCTTGTTGCCAGAATTCAGTTCTAATGAGTTTGGAAAAAAAAACTTCCAAAGACTCAAGATGAGAACTCAGTCTGGTCAACATTTTCATTTCAATCTTCTGAAAACATGAAGAGAGAACCCAGTCA
Organism: Colobus angolensis palliatus; assembly: GCF_000951035.1. Classification (NCBI taxonomy): domain Eukaryota; kingdom Metazoa; phylum Chordata; class Mammalia; order Primates; family Cercopithecidae; genus Colobus; species Colobus angolensis. Next base: position 12,310,518 of record NW_012116154.1, on the reverse strand, counting down.
TATTACACCAGACTCTGCCTTACAGAACTGGCATAAACATGAGTGTTGTTTTAAGAGTTTATGGTAGCTTGTCATATATCAATAGAAATCTTATAAGCCCTATAAAAATAAAAGCAGAGGATATCATTGTTATCAATATTATAATATTGTGCATTTGTAGTACAAGTAAGTGTTAATTATAAATAGGAGAAATATGGGAAGTTTTCATGTGGAAAGTGATGAATGAGTCATTTACCTTTAGGGATGATTTATATCTCTTTATTCAACTATCTAGCTCTGTATAATATATGCACACATAAATTCCCAGTGGAGTGAATATTGTGACCATCTCGAAGGGTCAACAAGATGGAGGAAAATTTTAGTAACAGAAAAGGAAATAAAGGTTGGGCTGTAGCAGAGAATAATGCTGATAAAAAGAATTTCTGGCTCAATTTTGGGAAACATATTGATATGCCTGAATGTTCATTTTAAAACATTCATACATTAGTAGGTAGAAAACTAGAGACATGGGAACAAAGGAGGAAAACATTATAGCAGTAGAATCAACATCAGCTTGGCAATTAGTTAGACTGAGCAGTTGGGAAGAAGTGCAGACTGAAAATGCATTTTGCATGTGCTCCCACTCTTGGTCCTTATATATCTGGGATATTATTGTGGTCACCACAGAAATAGGAATGTCAGGTGGAATAGACCAATATAGTCAGAGAAGGCTAACTGCTATTAAAAAAAAAACACACACACACACACACACACACACACACAAACATCTCAGTAGTTAATGCTAACGAAATTTATTTCTCACTCATATAACAAAGCAATGCTGTCATTTTGTAGGTGGCCCTGCATGCTAGGAGACAAGGATCCAGATTCTTTCCATTTTACAGCTACATCATCTTTCAGGGTCTCAGAGACATCTGCTGAATTCCCTGCATCTGGCTCACAGAGTAAAACAGAGAGGGAGTTCAGGAGTGAGTGGAAGTTTTTTATTGGGCTAACCTTGGAAGTGATTTTTTTAATCTATGTCTCATTGGGCAGGATTCAGGCACACCTGACTGCAAATGAGGCTAGGAAATGCAATTCTACAATTTTCCGGGAAGAAAAAGAAACAAGTTTTGAAAATTAATAGTAGATTCCACTAAAAGAAGAGTTAAAGAAATAGAAATAAAAGTTCTATTCTGTACATGCTGATAGTGAGTGGCCTGTCATAGTATAACTAAAAGAAGCAAGAAATTGAAAATATGGTCCTGGAAGTATGAAGGTATAAATCATAAAAAGTAGTAGAACAGTAGATTCGTTTTGTCATTGTTCATTTCACAAAATAATAATGAGCATTTTAAATTTTGTCTGATTTTAAATAGTGTAAAAATATGAAATAATTAATTGAAAATCTAACAATTTCTGAAAAGGTCAGAAATCATGGTTATTTCGTGTTTCAGTTTCTCACAGGATAAACAATGCAATGAATTTTGGGTTTGATCTGTCTTGTGTAATAATATTTTGTTGCAGTTGACTTTCGTGTGCCTCTGATTATAGTTACAACTTTTCCAGATATATAATCACCAATTCAAGTAATTTTGGTAAGGTAATAGACTTGAGGCAAAATTCCCAATATCCTGAACTTCCTTGCTGAATATTCTTCTTTTCTTTTAACTGAAACATGGATTCTCCCTGTAGCTTCTCTCAAGGTGTAACGTGTTTCTCCTCTACCACCTTTTCTTTTTTTTTTTTTGAGACTGAGCCTTGCTCTGTCACCAGACTGGAGTGCAGTGGCACAATCTTGGCTCACTGCAACCTCTGCCTCCCAGGTTCAAGCGATTCTCCTGCCTCAGTCTCCCAAGTAGCTGGGACTACAGGTGCACACCACCACACTCAGCTAATTTTTGTATTTCTAGTAGAGAAGGGGTTTCACCATGTTGGCCAGGATGCTCTCAATCTCTTGACCTCATGATTTGCCTGCCGCCACCACCTTCTTCAGTTCCTTTAAGGCCATTACCCCACCTTCCTCTGTATTCATGCCATCAGGCTATACTCACAATGATATTGCTTGTAATCATCTACATGTCACAATTTCCATGTAACCTTTCATCACTTTCTCAATTCCTTGAAAATTTTGTTGCCCGGTTAACTGATGCTTCCTCAAACACCATTTCTGTGAAAGTATTTGGTGATTTTTACTGCTTCTGAAGGTAATGCTTTCATTATTATGGCATCTCAGTTCTTTGACTGCCTCTACTCGATGGATCCACAGCCTACATTAGCCACACACTCCCATGATCTTATCCCAGACCTTGCCATTAACAGTAATTTCTTCATCCAAAACTTTAATTTCAAGAGGCATTCTTTACCTCTTGTTATTGTACTTTGGGCTTCACAGGTAAAGACTCTAAGATAGAGGTTAGGGTGCAGGGGATTTACCAAGGAGTGCTCTTGAGATCACCATCTGTTAAAAAAGGAAATTAAGAAAACAAGACTACAGAGGAAATAGTTGAGCTGCAACACAATCTCAAGGGAAAACTCTAGATACTGCTGCAGGGAGTTCTGAAGATGAGATAACTCTCCAGAGTTGTTCTAATTTTGGGGTAGAGACATTGCATGTGGGCTTCACTAGGCAAGGGCTTAACTTTTGGTGAAGTAACTCTCTACAGCTAAACATAATCGTAAAATGCCTGATAGCTGAAGGCTGCCTACTGGCAGCACTACTGGAAATTGAAGTCCTTTATTATTGAAAGAAAATATAGATAGTACATTATAACATCCACAATAGTCCATACTTGTTTCATTCAAATCAGCTTCTTTGTATAAATTCTGGGAGAAGTTCTTCCTCCAGAATTCTTGTGGGCCTCTTTTCTGGGGATGATGTCCTAGAGGAAGGATAATAGGAACAATTATTTATAGCTCTCCCACTGCATCTGATCTCAGAATCAAAATTGATTGTATTCATTCTTTACTAATCATCATAGATTCTCTCACCCTCAGCTACCAACTCTGCTGGATTTAATGGCTTATTTGGGGACTTGATTCTACCCTAATCCCTCAGGATTCTGGTCCCCTGGTAATTATGTTATTCTTAGTGAGCTGCTTCCATTGACCATTTTCCATCAAAATTCAGGAAATTATTATGAGGAAATATCAAATGGATCATATGGATGGCAAATATGCTCCTTCCTCCCCACATTATGCAAAAGCAGACTACTAACTCTGGTTTATCAGAACCATCTTCTCTGACAAAACACACCCCATCTTCTTCCCTTCTGCTTCCTTGACTCAAGGAATTCAAAGTGCCAAGGTAGTGCCTGCTGCTTATATCTCATAGGAACTTGATTTAATCACTAATGGAAGTATTCTACCTCTGGGAACCACAACCTCTAAACCTATTAAGCCTGGAGTGACAGTAATAGGAGAATAGATTATCCAAATGAGTCGCTAGGAATAAGTTAAACACAGTCACTTCTGTTTTCTCTACTTGGTTTCCAGAGCTGTGTACTCTACTCATTGGGGGTCAAAGCATTATTTTAAAATCTGTGAATTAAATTTTATAAAGTGTGTTAGGAGGACATCCTGTCTTTGTAATCACCTTCAAGCTGCTGCATCAGCTGTGCTTTCAATAGTCCACTCAGTGTTCTGTCAGGCCGAAAGCATCTGAACTCTGCAATGTGTCATTGGTTCATGACCACAAAACTCTATTGCTGTCTGGTTTGTCCTTGGTCTTGCATGATAGTATATGGGATGTCATGATCGTGTATCTATCACACTCTCAATATGTTATCCAGTAGTGCTACTGGCTCAGGCCCTGCATGCAAGAAAGGCAAGTCCACATGTAGAATATGTTTCTATTCCTTTCAAAAGAAATTGCTGGCCTTCTAGCATAAAGGAGACCCAATGTAGGCAATTTGCCACAAAGTGAATGGTTGATCTCATTGAAGAATGGGGACATAGTGGAGACTCAGTATCTCCATTGATGGTGGGTTGTACATTTGGTGGTGACAGTAGCAAGATAAAACTTGATGTAAGTTTGAAGCCTCTGTTCCTGCCACCATGACTACTAATATACATGTTATACTTGTGCTGGAATGGCTAATGACAGATGCTGGAGATGGAAACACTGAAAGTTGCTTTATGTATTAGACTGTTATTGTCTGAGGGATATTATCAGGAGACACAAGACCTTCAAACTTTTTTCCCTCTCCCATAAGTCCTTCCACATCTCTACTCAGATTTCTGTGTCCTTGTTCTTCCATTTTTTTTTTTTTTTTTTGTCTTGGCACACCTCTGATAGCCTGCTAAACCTTTTGTTACTTCTCTTGAGTCTGCGTATCTTTCTAAATTCAAGCCACTTGTCTATTCACACACATTGATGACCATGTTCTATAGCCAAAGCTCTATACCATTGCAAGGATTTTTTCTCACTATACTTTCTAAGGTCCTATAAGCTGAGAAGTACTACAAAGTTAATATGCTCTCCTTTATCTAACCCTCTGTCTTTGATCTAGCAGTCTCAGAATACAGTCTCATACATACAACCCTGGTTCCAGCTAATATATGCTGGCTGAGTCCTGCAGTTCTTTAGTGGTATAATCTCTTTCCTCCCTTAACAGCTTTAGCATGCCTTTGGGAAGATTATGTTAAAACATAACCCTAATTATTGGCCTATGGCCAAGAGGGCACACTGGGGCAATCCTGAGGAGAGGTGTGATATTGTCTTGAGGAGGGAGGGATTACTTTGTCTTCAAGGCAAGGTGAGTGCTGGTCATAAAAGGAAGGAAGGAATGGGCCATTTCTTCAAGCTTAGAGTTTAAGAGATCTGAAAATTCAAGAATTTTTAGAGAAGGGTGAGAGCAATCAAGATATTTTCACTCTGTATATTGTGGTCTTTCCTATTCCGGGTTCTGGCCTAACTTTTTGGGAGTGTAACCTTCTCAGGTCCTTGGATTTTCTTCAAATTAAGTTCTGGGATTGATACTCAGCTTTATCTGACCTCCCACGGCAAGAAGAAGACATTTTGTATGCTGTTAAAAAAAGACATCCGGATTTGAGTCCTAGTTTCAGTTGTGGTGCTTGCAGCTTTTTCTTACCTTTTCTTCAGAGCATCAAGCAAGCTCAGCCATAGCCATCCAACACTACTGTCTTTAGAGTTACTCTTCCTTCTGTTTTACTCCAACACCTGGCACCTGCTAATGTACTCCTTTCCAACAATACACCATCAGCATTCACCACTGGTTGACAACATTAACAACTGAATGATCGACTTGTAACAGGGTCTCTCTGTGTTCCACGTACCATCAGCATTAGGGCCCTTACTAATTGCTGGGTGGCAGAAAATCTAGTTCATAAATCATAAGCCAGCATCTGATTTCTTGGGCCAATTTCAGTACCAATTATTGTAGGTTGTGTTCCTCGGGAGTCAGACACTGAGATGGTGGTTAGCATGCCGGAGGTATATTAGTGAGGGCTCTTGAGAAAGACAAAACAAAGCAGAATAGAACAGAAGTAACTGTAGAGGGAAGGAAATAAGCAGAATTGAGCAGGAGGAGAAATACAGTTGTCATGTGTCTCAAGAAAAGTCCTAAATTGCCCTTCAGGGAGACATGAAATTGGATAACTCATCAGAGCTGTCCGAAGTTGGGGCAAAAGACTCAGGCTTTTACACCCCTCTATTAATCAGTCTTTGAATGCTGGTCAATATGCCCACTATCTGGGCTTATTAGTCTGTTAGGGAATCAGTGTGGTACATCACCATGTCCACCAAAATTATTTATTTTCTTTCTGGCTGTATTAGATAAGGAATGCTAACTGTCATAACAAAGAACATAAAATCTCACCCGCTTGGCAGATAAAAATTTCATTTTTTGATCCTAGCACAGTCCAATGTTAATCAGCAGTGGGGATGCGGTTCTTCTTTATTAGTAGTAGTATTATTATTGTTATTTATTATACTTTAAGTTCTAGGGTACATGTGCACAACGTGCAAGTTTGTTACATATGTATACATATGCCATGTTGGTGTGCTGCACCCATTAACTTGTCATTTACATTAGGTCCATCTCCTAATGCTATCCCTATGCCCACCCCCCAACCCCATGACAGGTCCTGGTGTGTCATGTTCCCCTTCCTGTGTCCAAGTGTTCTCATTGTTCAATTCCCACCTATGAATGAGAACATGAGGT
>NW_012116154.1:12290966-12300797 GCF_000951035.1 Colobus angolensis palliatus | reverse complement strand
CTGAGACTTTGCTAAAGTTGCTTATTGGCTTAAGGAGATTTTGGGCTGAGATGATGGGGTTTTCTAAGCATACAATCATGTCATCTGCAAACAGGGATAATTTGACTTCCTCTTTTCCTAATTGAATACGCTTTATTTCTTTCTCCTGCCTAATTGTTCTGGCCAGAACTTCCAACACTGTGTTGAATAGGAGTAGTGAGAGAGGGCATCCCTGTCTTGTGCCAGTTTTCAAAGGGAATGCTTCCAGTTTTTGCCCATTCAGTATGATATTGACTGTGGGTTTGTCATAAATAGCTCTTATTATTTTGAGATACGTTCCATCAATACCGAATTTATTGAGAGTTTTTAGCATGAAGGGCTGTTGAATTTTGTCAAAGGCCTTTTCTGCATCTATTGAGATAATCATGTGTTTTTTGTCTCTGTTTCTGTTTACATGCTGGATTACGTTTATTGATTTGTGTATGTTGAACCAGCCTTGTGGGAATGGGGTTCTTCTATACATAGTCATTGAGGGAAACAGGTTCCTTCCTTCTTGTGGCTCTGCCTTTCTTTGTTCCAGAACTCTACAATAGAACTTTCAGCAATGATTCAATTGTTCTACATTTACACTGACCAATAAAATGGCTAATAGTCACATATGATCATTAAGCACTTTAATATGGCTAATATGACTGAGGAACTAAATATTTAATGTTATTTAATTTTGTGTCAATAGTGTGTGTGTGTATATATATATATATATATATGCACTTTATGTACGTGTGTATGTGTGTATGTGAATTTTGTTTAGTCATCGAGGAAAAAGAGGAGGAGCGTGCATGAGATTGCTTTGTAGGTCAGGAATGAAACTGATGTACATCAATTCCACTCACGTCCCGTTGGATAGAGCTCAGTCATATGGCCATATCTAACTACAAAGGAAGCTTGAAAGTACAATGTATCTACCTGTGTGCCTAGGAGAAATAACGGAAAAATGATATTACAGAACAATTACAGCCTAGAGTATACCAGATCATTCCCTTAAAAAAAAAAAAAAGCTTAATGGAGGGATAATTGATATGTAAAGAACTGTACATATTTAATGTGTACAATTTTATGAGTTTAGACATATGCAAGCCCCTGTAGCACCATCACCAGAATCAAGGTAATAGACACATCCAGCACCTCCTGAAGTTACTTTGTGTTCTTTTTTGTGCAAGGCAATAATATATATGTATTTTATATATATATATATAATACCACTACTGTATTCTTTGCTACTGAGTTTGACTACTATGAATAACTCAAGTAAGTGGAATCTGCAATATTTGTCCTTTGGTGGCTGCCTTATGCTTGTACTATAACAGTCCTCAAAGTTATTGGGATGAAAATCCAGTCTTCCTATTATCTTTTATATTATTTTTTTCATCATGGGATAGAAAAAAATAATACCCATGTCCTAATCCCTAGAACTCATGAATATGTTGTATATGGCAAAAGAGACTTTGCAGATATCAGTATCTTGATAAAAAGATGTTATTCTGGATCATCTGGTGGGTCTAATGTAAGCATAAGCATTCATAAAAGTGGAAGAGGGAGGCAGAAGAAATGGTCAGAGTTTTGACATGTGAGAAAAACTGTACCATTGTCAATGACTTTAAAAATAGAGGAAGGAGACCAAGAGCTAAGGCATGTGGGCAGCCTCTAGAAGCTGAAAATTGTGAGAAAATGCTTTCTGCCTAGAGCATCCTAGAAAGGAATACAGCTCTTCTGACAATGATTTCAGCCCAGTTTCATCTGAGTTAGAATTCTATCCTCTAGAACTGTAAGACAATAAATCTGTGGGTTTTCTTTAACTGTTAAGTTTGTAGTAATTTATTATAGCAGCAATAGGAAACATCATTCTAACTCCCTTTCTTAACTGAACTTGAATCTTTTGGTACATCATTGTGATGAATCACATTTATTTTCTCTTACTTCATCATAGTCACTCACAAATCTACTTACTCTAATTCTCCACTGTATTAATTGGGGTTCTCTAGAGGGACAGAACTAATAGGATATCTATATATATATATCTATATCCATATATATGAGATATAATGAGATGCATATGAGATTATATATATGAGCTATATATATATATGAATTTACTAAGTATTATTAACTTGTGTGATCACGAGGTCCCACAATAGGCCGTCTACTGGCTGAGGAGCAAGGAAGCCAGCCCAAGTTCCAAAGCTGAAGAACTTGTAGTCCGATGTTCGGAGGCAGCAAGCATCCATCACAGGAGAAAGATGTAGGCTGGGAGGCTAAGCCAGTCTAGGTTTTTCATGTTTTTCTGTCTGCTTTATATTCTGGCAGTGCTGGCAGCAGATTAGATGGTGCCCCACTCAGAGTAACGATAGGTCAGCCTTTCCTAACCCACTGACTCAGATGTTAATCTCCTTTGGTAACACCCTCACAGACACACCCAGGATTAATACTTTGCAGCTGTCAATCCAATCAAGTTGACACTCAGTGTGAATCATCACATCTACCTACTTCAGGTCTGCACCTATGCTCTATTACATGGTCAGAAGAAACTAATCTCCGTTTGAGACTGGTCTTACTTTGTGTATTGATTGCCAATTAATTTAGGTCCTTAGGTCTATCTAGCCATTCCACTATATTTGCTTAATCACCACAGTCCTTCACTGTGCAAAATGATCACTTCACACCCTCACTCTTTTCTCAAATGTGTAGGAATTTCTACCCCACTTCGCAAGCTGCACCGTTTTCTATTTTGCCGAACAACAACAACAAAAGCAAACAGAAGATAAATTCTACATGCTCTCAAAAGTGCATTTACATACCTACAAGCTGCTGGAAGCTTTGGTTCTATTACTATGGGTAAAATCTCTGTATGCCTGTGAAGAGGCAACCCTTTCACTTGAGCTCTAGATCCAAGCCAATATTGCTACTTACAGACATGGATCCAGCTTTGTTACCATATTCTCCCTCTATTTGATCATTTCCATAAGGCAAAAATCTTGCTGACTTGTTTCAATTTTAAGTAAAACCTTCTCATGCCCTCACAAGTATCTCCCACCCAATTTCTAAAAGATATATGTTCCAATTCCTTTTCTCCTCTTCTGTTTCCAACTATATCAATCAGATTTTAGTCCACACTTCTCAAAAATCTCAAATAGGAGGACAAAAGAATGTTTTTTAAGAGTACTATCTGCCTGATACCAAATATTTTGATTAATACGATTATTTCTCTTATCTTAAATAATCAGCAGTATTTTTCATACTTAATCATTCTCCCATTCTTGAACATTTTTTTTTTTTCCCATTTACCTCCAAGAGATTACGGTGTCTTTATTCTTTTTCCACTTCGCTGGCAGTGTGGTACTTGCTTCTCAGTTCCTTTCCTGATTTCCTTTAATCTTCCAGAACAATAAATTTTGGAGTATCTCAGGGGTTAGATTTTTAAATATTTATTTATTTCTAATATATCCTAACTTCTAGATAATTACACTGAAACTCATTATTGAAACACTGATCTTATAACTCCAAAATATGTATCTTTTCCTGAATCTCAGACTTATAAATCCAAATGATATCTAGTCCAGATTACAATCTAATATACTCAAAAGACAATTGCTGATCCTCTCCAGAATCATCAACCTGTTTATTTCTCATCCTATACAGCAACTCTGTTCTTTCATTTGCTTATCCTGAAAACCTTGGATCCATGATGCTTGACACCTCTTTTTTCCTCACATCCATGTCAGACACATTAATAAACTTTGCTACTCAACTTTCAGATTTTTTTTAGAACAGAAAACTATCTCCTTACAGCCATTTCTGTTCAGGACATCCTAACTAGTCTTATGGCTTTCCTGTTACATCACTCTAATGTATTTCCAGATAAAGTAAAAGTCATCATTTAAAAATATATCAGATTACATCATTTTATTTCAAAACTTTGTGAGGACTTTGCATTTCATTCAGAATGAAAGCCAAGGTCCATTCAATAGCCTTGAAAAATGAATAGAAATAAAAATAATAAATAAAAGCTAGTACCTCTTCTATTCGACACTGTGTTGGAAGTTCCAGCAAAAGCAATTAGGTAAAAAAGAAACAGAAGTTATCTAAATCAGAAAGATAAAAGTAAAATTACCTCTGTTCACAGATGATATAATCATATGTGAAAAACTCTAAATATTTTACAGAAAACATTTAAAACTAATAAATTCAATAATGTTGCAGATACAAAGTTAATACACAAAATTCAGTTGTGTTTCTATACATCAATATGAACAATCCAAGAAGCAAAGTAGTAAAATCATTTCACTTATAATAAAAATAAATAATGGCCTAATAGATAAACTTAATTAAGGAGATGAAAGAAATGCTTTCACACTAAAGACTACAAAACATTGCTGAAAAATATTAACAGACAAAATTTAAAATTAATTAAATTTTTTAATTTAATTAAAAAATTAACTAATAGAAAGACTTCCCATGTTCATGGATTGGAAGACAATATGCTAAGACATCTGTATCAGTCAGTGTTCTCCACAGAAAAAGACACAATATGTAGGTAGGTAGATAGATGACAGATAGATAGATAGATAGATAGATAGATAGATAGATAGATAGATAGATAGAGGTAGATAGATATATTTTAAGGAATTGACTCACATGATTATGGAGGTGAATGAGTCCCAACATTTGGAGTCAGCAATCTGGAGACACAAGAATAGCCTAAGTTTCCATGTGAGTCTGAAGACAGAATAAAACCAATGTCCCAGGTTGAAGGCAGTCAGTTAGAAATTTCTTATTACTCAGCCTTTTTGTTCAATTCAGGCCTTCAATTGATTGGATAGGAACAACCCACATTGGTGGGGGCATTTGCTTTATTCAGTCTACTAACTCAAATGTCAATCTAATCCAGAAACACTCTCACAGACACAGCTAGAATAATGTTTCAACAAATATTTGGGCACTCCATAGCACAGTCACATTGACATATAAAATTAACCACCTCAATGTCAACAGTACCCAAGTGATCTACATAATCAGTGTAATTCCTATCAAAATCCCAACAACATTTTTTTTTTTTTTTCCAAAATAGAAAAATCCATCAGTTTGGGATAATGAAAAAGTTCTGAATATGGTCAGTGGTGATGGCTGCGCAACAATGGAAATATATTAAATGTACTGAGCTATACATTTAAAAATGTCTTAAATGGTAATTTATGGGTATTTTTTCATGCTAAAAAAATTCTGAACAATATGCACTTCTCTGATTTTGTAGAAAAAAACTCTAAACCTTTACTGTTTATATTCAGTGTTCTTTCTCCTACATACCAGATATCTTTCCATCTCAATATTTGTACTCAATGTGCTCTCTAACTAGAATCTTACCCTATTATTCTCTCTTCTGCTTACCACTTTTTAATTCTCTCGAGTTTTTAATATCATTGGAAAAAGAATTTATGTATTTGTTAATTTATCTACTTCTACTTTGTAAATATGTAAGCTCAGCAAGAGCAGGCAATTTATCTGTTTTATTCACTGATTTATCTTTTGGTTTCTAGAAGAGTATTTGGTACAAAGTAGGTACTTAATAATATTAGTTGAATGGATAATTGAAAAATTAAGAAATGAATATTTTTACTACATATGATTTGCTGTCCTGCCATGCCCTTTACCATATATCATTATGAATATTTTTTTGCCTCGCTTTCTGAAAACTAACTACTTCTTTGATAAAGTAAGAAGTGCCATTACTTAAATCCTAGAAAATGGCAAAATACTTTGCATCTCCTATTGTTTTATGTTCCTTTATTTTTCTTTGCATTGTTGCATTAACTCCTTTTGCTAATTTAACAATTATGTTTGCTGTCAACATATTTATTTAATTGAGCTGGTTAATGTCACTGTTTATCTGAAAAAAAGAAAAGAAGACCAATATTCTGGGCCAGCACTAAGAAGTAACAGACAGAGCACAAATAATGTATAATGACATTTCATACAATATTTTCTGGGGTAGTGGAAAAATCTTTGCCAAGAAATCAATATTTAGAATCTGTTTAGATCATTATATTTGAGTGACTGCTACCTGAAAATGCACAGAACAATAGACCTACCAGATATAATAAAGAAAAGAAAGGAGAGGTTTTTTTTTTTGCTGGCATTATTCCATGACAAAATTTAGTAGCATGACAGATCAGTAGATAGAATAAGTGCTCTGTCAAGCCTTAACCCACTGTCCAAGTAATACACAAACATATCAGTTCCAAGTAAAGCAACTGAAGTTGTAGGAATGTTTCTAGTGTGTGTTTGCTTTGTTTTCTAAATTACCTATCAATCAGAAGCCACTGTGCTTGGATACAGGTGATGTAGGCAGTACCATTTTGTGTCTTTACATCTTTTACTCCTGGCAAAATGAAATAATTTATTGATGAATGTATTCGTTTCTTTCTGTCTTTCAATAAATATGCTGTAAGTGTTGGATAAAACAAAAATCAATGCTGAAGTATGAAATGAATAAACCCTAGAAAATTTCCAAAAGAATGGTCCTTAACAAGCATGGAGTCAAATACAGGGAAGAAATGATTAACTCAAGTAGTTATATTATCTCATCATCTTGTAGTGTGGTTTTCAATGACTATTCTTCACGAAGAAGAGATGGGGAAAAATTGTGAGGTTGAAGACAGGTCATTGCACAATAAAAGCGCTCAACAATTTGTATTGAAACATTGATTTGCCAAATTGGCAAAAAAAAAAAAAAAAAAAATCAAGTTGTAATATCAGGCAGAGATTATTATTCCTTTTCATTTGTCTTTGCTTCTTGTGTATGGTTTTGAACTAACAACTGAACAGCAATGGCTCTTTCTCTCTTTAATGATTATACCTCCAGAATCATTTATTTGCACAAAATGTTTAATGAAAGTCTAACATACAACAGGTTCTGTATTGGGAACCACTCATTCAAAGATGAATAGTATAGCCCTGTTTTTGATCACTGTGATATAATGTAGGACACAATTACATATAAACAAAAAATTATAGCAGAGACTTAAATACGAACCAAATCATGATGTGCTGATGTACTATATTCCTTGCATCACAAATGGTCCCACTAATATGAAACATCAGAGGGTATTTGATTGACTTTTATATTGAAAATAATGCAATTATTTCTTATATATCTAAAATAAAATGTTTTTGTATCAGAAAACTTCCTTCTTTGCTAATCTATGTTAACTGATTGGTAGCTGTTCAATTAATTTTGTTCCAGAAGAACTGTGATTGAGTCTGTCTTGCATTTAAAACATAAAAGTTACTGTTGTATACATAGTAAACAGAGTATATTAGTCTGTTTTCAGGCTGCTGATAAAGACATACCCAAGACTTGGCAATTTACAAAAGAAAGAGGATTATTGGACTTAAAGTTCCACATGGTTGGGGAGGCCTCACAATCATGGCAGAAAGCAAGGAGGAGCAAGTTACATCTTACAGGGATGGTGTCAGGCAAAGAGAGAGATAGCTTGTGCAGGGAAACACACCCTTATAGAACCATCAGATCTCATGAGACTTATTCACTATCACGAGAACAACGTGGGAAAGACTTGCCCCCATGATTCAATTACTTCCCACCAGGTTCCTCCCACAACACGTGGGAATTCAAAATGAGATTTGGGTGGGGACACATCCAAACCATATCAGAGAGATTCCCTTCATATAATTTGACAAAAATGTTAAGTAGAAAATATTGGTAAATATAATTTTCTACTTTAAGAGTAAATGCAGTTGATGCTAAAACAACATGAGTTTAAACTGCGTGGGTCCACTTTACACATATTTTTGAAAAACAAATATATTTTTAAATTTTTTTGAGAATTGTAACAATTTGAAAAATGCTTGCAGATGAACTGAGTAGGCTAGACATATCAAAAGAATAAGAAAAATTCGGATATGTCATGAATTCATAAAATATATGTAGATACTAGTCGATTTTATCATTTACTACAAAAGAATGTGGTACACAAATATACTATAAAAAGTTACATTTTATCAAAATCTACACATTTGCAGATTGCACATGGTATCATTTACAGTTGAGAGAAATGTAAACAAATGTAACCATGCAGTATGCAATTATAACTGCATAAAATTAAGTGTAGTATATACTGTACTAATATAAAATTTTGTACCTACCTCTGGTTGCTAGTGTGGTGAGCTCAAGTATTGCAAGTATCTACTCAAAACAGTGTGGCACTAATCAGCTCCACCTGAGAAGTTCCTTCCCAGTAAATTACTTATTGCAGTAAAAAGTAATCTCTAGGGGTTACTTATTTATTTATTTATTTATTTTTTTATGGAGACAGAGCCTCACTCTTTTACCCAGGCTAGAGTGCAGTGGCATGATCTAGGCTCACTGTAACCTCTGCCACTCAAATTCAAGCTATTCTCCTGCCTCAGCCTCCCAAGTAGCTGGGATTACAGGCACCTGCCACCGTGCCCAGCTAACTTTTGTATTTTTAGTAGAAACGGGGTTTCACCATATTGGTCACCTGGTCTTGAACTCCTGATCTCATGATCCACCCGCCTCAGCTCCGCCTTCCAAAGTGCTGGGATTATAGGCATGAGCTGCCGCGCCGACCTACTGTGTGTTTTTCACCATGTTTAGTGCAGTATCATACACTTTGAATAACACCATGGGACTGACACGAAGTGCACTACTGATTCTGGAACCGCTCTCAAGAAGCAGAAAAATGTCATGACATTACAAGAAAGAGTTGAATCACTTTATATAAACCATACATTGAGATCTGCAGCTGAGGTTGCCTCGTTTCAGACAATTTATCTTGCAAACAAATGATGTAAATTTACGTATCAATAAATTCAGTGTAGTACAGTAAATATATTTTCTCTTCCTTATAATTTTCTTGCTAACATTTTCTTTTCTATAGCTTACTTTATTATAAGAACACAGGATATGACATATAATAAATACAAAATACGTGTTAATCAACTGTTTATGTTATTGGTAAGGTTTCTGATCAACTGTAGGCCATTTAGTAGTTAAGTTTTGGGGGAGTCAAAAGTTATATGTGGATTTTTACCCACAGGTAAACTGTGCTCCAACCCCTGTGTTGTTCAAGGGTCAATTATATTTATTATATAGAGAGAATCTCGTATTGTGGGTTTAAGTTTTGTTATCCTGCTAAATACATGTTGTGAAGAAATTTCTTTAAATTGTTTGGGCTTCCATTTTTTAATTGGACAATAAGAATAGTAATACCTCTGCAGGGTTTCTAGACTTCTCAAATGAGACAAATTTGAAACTCTTTGGAAATTCTCTCTCTCTCTCTCTCTCTCTCTTTCTTTCATGGAGGGTCTTATTCTGTCTTCAAATCTGGACTGCAAAGGCATGATCATAGCTCAATGCAGTCTTGACCTCCTGGACTCAAGTGACCCTCCCAGCTCAGCTTCCCAAGCAACTGGGACTACAGGCGTGCATCACCACACCTGCTAATTGTTTTGTTTCTAGTAGAGATGAAGTCTCACTATGTTGTGCAGGCTGGTCTTGAACTCCTGGGCTCAAGTGATCCTTGAGCCTAGGCCTCCCAAAGTGTTGGGATTAAAGGTGTAAGCCACCATGCCTGGCCTTTAGAAATTGATAAAAGTGAAATATTGCCTTTGAATTTGGGAGAGTACCATTTGTGTCATGGCTGGTTTATCCTGAGTAAGTCATTTAATCTCTAAGGATTTATAAAATGAAAAAGTTTTGCTGTGCAGAAGCTCTTTAGTTTAATCATATACCATTTGTCAATTTTGGCTTTTGCTGCC
>NW_012116154.1:12267919-12289611 GCF_000951035.1 Colobus angolensis palliatus | reverse complement strand
AAAAAGAAAACATTGGTCCATAAATACTAAATTACTTTGAAAAAATCATTAACCCATGAATCTAAGATAAAATCACTACAAAATACTAGTTATGATAACAAAGTACTGTATTTTCTGTATTATCAATAACTGTTTTCATTTTAAAGTAAGCACTTTACAGTGTGGTATGCTCCTGCAAAGGGTAATGAATGGATCTGTTGGTGGTTAAATGACTCCTTCCAATTTTTATTTGTGTGGTGCCTCAGAAACTCCAGTCTTCAATAACTCAAAACATCATGTCTCCAGTTTCAAAAAATATATTAGCAATTTCTTCAAACAACCACAAACTAGCTTTTCCCTCTCACCTAATAGTAATCTGTGAATTTAAAAAATATGCAGGATATGTGAAGAACAGAATGGAATTAAAATTTAGTGGTTTTTTTTTTCTTGAATTAAATTTAGTGTTTTTTTCTTGAAAGTCTCATCTCCAGAAGGCAGTGTTTCCAGGAATGGTTGCACACTGTCAGCTCATTTGTGTTGTCAGTGCTGCCACCTCATTCCCAGAAGAGCATCTGTGGATTTGGGGAGAAAATGCAATACTTCTGGGAATAGTGCCCAGAACATGCAAGCTTCTGTGTCATTTTAGAAAGTCAGAGAGGGGAGAATAAAATATTCCCTCGCTTCAATCTTTTATGTACAGTCATCAGTTCTGGTACTAACAGCTGCAGTATCCATATATTCTTTTTTTGTGGATTTTTTTTTTTTTTTACAGAATCTTTCTGCAATGTAACTTTGGGCTTTTCTGTAGTTTCTTCTCTTGCAATCCTACACCCGTTCCCCATAATTTTCTTATTCTCTAAGGGATAGCACAAGCATTAACAGCAACCAAAGGCACTGTTGACATGCCAAGTGATAAGGGTAAATGAAGTGAAAATATTATATCCCCTCAGCTCAAAAAGAGCACCTCTAATTATTTCAATAACTTTATAGGTAATTTGTGTATTTTATGAAAGCTTAACCTGGTAGGTATGCAGTAATTATTCTAATATTTGGTTATTTGTTTCCATGCACATTAGAAAAATATAACGAACACACTAAGCATAGAATATTGCTTGGTTTTGTTGCTTTAGGTTTCTGTTCATGTAAGCAGTGGCATAGTAATCTGCTTAGGATGACCAGGTGAATTACAGATGTAGTGCTCAGAAAACCAATGAAGGAGTTGAATCATCAGAACGGAAAGTGTTATCATTGTAGTTTATGAGTATAGATAGTAGGATCATATAAATTGGAGACATGGGCTTTCATATACTTAACGGACATGTATTTTATCTTAGTTTTTTCTTCAGAGTATTGGAACTCCATTTCAGGAAGTTAATATTAAGCCTGCTAAATATGTATAAACAAAGTAAGTATATGTGCTGTTTTCAAGAAACACACACACACACGCACACACACACAAACACAAATCTTAGTTCATCTGGGCTGTTATAACAAAATACCATAAACTGGGTTGCTTGTGAATAACCAAAATGTATTTCAAACGGTTCTGGAGGCTGGGAAGTCCAAGAGCAAGGCACTGACAGCTTCAGTGTCTGGTAAAATTTGTCTTCTGGTTCATAAGAGGCATCTTCTCTATGCATCCTCACAGGGCAGAAGAGACTTGAGGACTCTTTTATAAGGGATCTAATGTCATTTGTGAGGTCTCAGTCCTCATGAGCCAATCACCTCCTAAAGTCCCCATCTCCTAATACTATTGCATTGGGAACTGGGTTTTGACGTACAAATTTTGGGGGGGACACAAACATTCAGACTATAGCAATCCGCACACATCATATATATTAATATAATTAAAATATATTTTATATCTAATTAATATATATTAATATAATATGACAATAATTAATAGAGAATTGATTTATTAATATATTGTGTGTATGTACACATTCGTATACACACATACATATATATATAGATATAGATGGTACTGACTCAATGGTGGTTTGGCTTACAGTTTTTTAACTTTACAATCAGTTTGTTGGGGTACTAACTGCATTTTCAACTTACAATATTTTTGACTTATGATAGGTTTGTCAAGACATAATCCCACTGTAAGTCAAGGAGAATCTGTATAACAAAACATAATAAAATATGTATGCAACAGATACACATACATTTTTATCTTTTTAAGTTGCTCTTTATTGAACCTGTTTTAGACAACTTTTTTTTTTAAGTGCTGTTAATGCGTACAAGTGGAAGTTACTTAAATATATCATGAGTGCTAAAAATCTTCAAAGGAATTAACATATTCAGAATAATATCAGAAATATAATATACATATTCAATTGTAGCTGCTACTACTACTATTAGCATTGTTAGGTTTGACTGAGATTAAATACGTCTTCAGAGAGACACATTAATTGATAACCTTAGTTTTCTGTTAATAATGTAAAAGTGTCAGCTGCAAAGCAAATATTCAAAATATTATGAAAAAGCATTAGGAATCAAAATTTTCACGACGTCATAAACAAAAATAAACTAATTCCTTTAGGTTTAGTCCTGTTTCTGCATTCTGAAGTGACTCACACTCACCCACACACAATTTGATATTATAGTGTCTGACTTCAAAACTTCCAAAGAAGAAAAGAAAAAGAAAAGGATATCTCAGCATTTTAGAAATTTTTTAGCATTCCAATTCAATAAAAATATAAGAATATTTATTTATCATGTTTTATTAACTTACAAAGCTTATAGTTTCTGGAGTAATAGTGAATAAACATTAAATATGCTGCTAAGACATTTTAAATAATAAATTGGGTCAATACAAGCAAAGGAAATGGTAAGATGCTTCTATCAAAAGAAATAGTTTACTACAAAATTACAAATATAGCCCCAAACTGAAGGCAGTAAATATTTTCATCACTATAATAAAATGTATTCTATTCACTGTAAGTTAATCCTCTGATGTTATCTTAGTATTAAGCGTGTGTTATGTATGTGCTAAACACTGAGACCATGGAGACCTTTTGTTCCGCCAGTCTTTGCCAATGAGTACAACCGGAGTAGGGATTTTAAAACTTACTGATAGCCAGGCATGGTGGCTAACGCGTGTAACCCCAGCAATTTGGGAGGCCAAGGCGGGCGGGATCACCTGAGGTCAGGAGTTCGAGATCACCCTGGTCAACATGGTGAAACCCCAACTCCACTAAAAATACAAAAATTAGCTGGGCATGGTGGCTGGTGCCTGCAATCCTAGCTAATGAGGAGGCTGAGGCAGGAGAATTGCTTTAACCTGGGAGGCGGAGGTTGCAGAGAGCCGAGATCGCGCCATTGCCCTCTAGCCTGGGCGACAAGAGAGAGGCTCTGTCTCAAAACAAAACAAAACAAAACAAAAAGCTTAATGATAAGTTCACGACATAATCTGGAAGTCATTTATTGGGATAAGCATGAAAGGCACTACATTTACAGTTGATGAACAATGAGGGCTTGTTCCACGTAGTCAAACTGTATCACAGGAAGTAATGTCCTGTATCCTACACCCACCACCCTCTACCCCACACCACTGGGACATGCCCAAAAACCGTACTTAAAGTTGTAAAAATATATCAATCTTAGTAAAGAGAGGCCACTGAACTCTTCAAGTGTTTTCTAATATTAATCTAGAAATGGGAAATTACAAGAAATATAGTTTTGTAGTGAGATCTATTTTTTTAAATGGTGAATATCCATCCTTCTCTATTTGAGGCAAAATAACAACTTTCGTTTTCTGGCTAAAACCGTTAATACCTGATGCTGTATGCATCACTAGGGACTGCCTTTGCATATTAGGATATTTTTCAGAGCTATCAGCACAATTGGACAACCTTACAAAATCCATTTGTATCAGTTTTCCACACGAAAGACAGAGTAAATTCATTAACGACAAAATTGGAGCATCAGCCATCAAGCCTTGATGATGGCATGTTAGATTATTTTATGTGTCAGAATGACTTAGCTATTAACTTATTTAAAAACAATTATTGAAAAGTATTTTGACCATTATAAAGACATCATTGAAGGATAACAAAAGTAAGTGGCCTTCTCACATAATTTCCCAAATGAACACCACTTTTGTATTGCCGAGACATGCTCTTGTTCCCTGGTATTTCACACATTACCAGATTACTTGACACATTCAGAAGAACAAAATTCAAAGAACACCTCAGATTTTTTTAAAGGGAATTTTCTTATGCAAAGTCATTTATCTTATTTTCACTAATAATGAATTCCCTATACCATAAATTATCACAAAAGAACTTGGTGTTTCCAATTTCCAAATATGTACATTTTTCAGTTGAGATTCTCATTAATAGGTTAATATAAAAAGCAATGGAATCGTTGTATTATATTAAGCTTCATATTAATGTTAATTTAAGCTTCAAAGATTCAAAACTCTATTATTTGGTGATAATAAACATGTTATTCTTCTTGAAAAATTAATTATTAAGCATGCAGTTATTACATTGATTAAATTAATGGCTATTTGGGTGATTTTAAAAATTTTTAATATTAAATAATG
Source organism: Colobus angolensis palliatus (assembly GCF_000951035.1). NCBI lineage: Eukaryota > Metazoa > Chordata > Mammalia > Primates > Cercopithecidae > Colobus > Colobus angolensis. Next base: position 12,285,077 of record NW_012116154.1, on the reverse strand, counting down.
TTCTCGCATAATGACATTATTACAATGATCATAAAAATGTTCTTTTTAATACACTTATTAAGCAAAGAAAAACAATATAAAAATAATAATAGTAAAGCTGGTAAACAAACATGACACAAAAACATAAGCATAATATGTAAATAACTTACTTTTGAGAACTACTACATTAAATTTAAAAATCTTAACGAGAGATAGAAGGATAAATATTTCTTAACTTTTAATCAACTTAAAGATATGATTTAGCATCCATGATAAAAAAAAATCTAGTATAGCATCAAGTAGCTAAAGTAGTTGGATAATTAAGTTTATACAGTTTCACTAAAATGTTTGCCATTAGATAGAATCTTATGAAAAAATGATTTTTGCATAATATTGTAAAGCTTATAAATCTTTGATGCTCATTTGTTAATTAGTCTTTATTATAGTTTAAAAATCTGCAAAGAAGTCAACAGTACTTCAGTTAATGTTATATATCTGTTGCTATTGGTGATAAAATGTAACTAATATTTTGTTTCAAAACAAATTATATGTATTATTCTGGTGGCATTTGGGAGATATAGTTTTCTCTGCTCTGGAAAGAAATGTCTCGATTTAGAAACCTAACAAAATTTCCTTAGAAATTTAGAAGTATTTCCAGTTCTTAGGAACAACTGTTCCAAGTATTTGAGACTAAGAGAAGTGACTGTTGCCACATTTGGTTATTAGACAGATTTTATTAGTAAACCTACATGCCCAACCTCCACATCACATTTTGTATCAAATGTCAGGACAGGCTGTGACAATAAAGTGACACTTGGGAGAATAGCCACTTTTTGGAACTACAAGCCATGATTTGGTACTCCAAGAAAAATGCAACAGCTGAGTAAATCAACTACTTCCTTTAGGAAGAAAATCCTACCCAAAGAGGCACTAGTTAAAATGCATGTGAAGAAATGTACTATCAATGTTTGAAAGAAAAGAAACACCTTTAGAACAGCTAGTCAATCTCTACTTGTGACGGAATCTAAATTTATCTGATTGCTGACTCTGCAAAAATAGTGACCCTAGTCATTCAGGATTATTTCATCTCTTTTCCCCTAAACAGAATCTCAGGCAATAGCTCATACCTCAAACATTTGTCCCAAGGATGGATTGCTGACTTTGTGGACTTTACTAGAGGGCTCTGATATTTAAGAAGAGGCTTGCTTTGTAAGTACAAAGAGAGAGACATGATTTGGGGTTTTTAGCTTAGATCATTCAGACATCCAAGTATCTATATGTCCCAAAATGTGATGACACTTTTTTTTTTTTTTTATTGATACTACAATTGCAGGACAATTAAAAGTTTCACCAAATTTGTTGCTTGGATAACAGTGATTTAGCAGTATCTTCTATACTTTCTTATGGTGATGTTGGTTTGTATATGACTCAGAGAATAAATGTCCACAGTTTTGAAATATTTGAGCCAAAAGGAGCCTCATGAATCTTTTAATTTAACTTGTTCATTTTATAACAGTGAATTGTAAGAGCTTTTTAAAACATATTGCAGTATTTAGTATTATAGGTAGCTCTAAAACCTACATCTTCCAATTCCTGAACCAGTGTTTACATTCCCAAAGGGGTTTTTATACCGCTGAATTTTGTTTTTATTGATATCAGTAATCTGGCCATATATTTTGTTATGTAACCAGTTAGAAGTAGTAGTACTATGTTGAAATCACTTCACTAAGGATTTTGAACATCATCAAAAGAAGCACTTAAAATTCTTGGTGGTTGAAAAAAATACAGATATACAGATTTGTGTGTGTGCATTTATAAAGCTACCTATCAATATTCAGGTGAGTATGATGTGTCAGACACAGTAATAAGTGCTTGACATATGATAGTTTAAAGAGTAGTTGATAGAAGCGACACAAAAGTAAAGAGATAGAGCATGTAGTGAGTATTCCCTATGTGCCAGAAATTGTATATCTACTAGATCACATTTTATGAGGTCAACACTTCTCATAATAAAAGCTACCATATTTTGGATTGGATGTTATATGTTAGTCATTTTACAAATAAGATCATTCAATTTCCATAAAAAAATCTTTGTTTATTTTTTCCAGATATAAAATTGTGTCAACAAAAAGAACCAAACTCTAAAATATTTGAAGAGATTTACTCTGAGCCAAATATGAGTGACCATGGCCCGAGGCACAGACTCAAGAAGCCATAAGAATATGTGCCCAAGGTGGTCAGGCTGCAGTGTGGTTTTACACCTTTAGGGACACACAGGACATCACACGCAAGTTATACATCAGTTTGGGAGTGGGGTGGCAGTTTGGGAAGGTTTCTAGGTTATAGGTGGATTCAAAGATTTTCTGATTGGCAACTGGTTGAAAGAGAGCAATTATCACTTAAAGACCAGGAATCAATGAAAGGGAGTGTCTGGGTTACGACAAGGAATCGTGGAGACCAAGGTTCTTATTATATAGATAAAGCCTCCAGGTGGCAGGCCTCAGAGAGAATAGGTTATACATGTTTCTTATCAGACTTAAAAAGGTGTCAGACTCTTAGTTAATTCTCCTCCTGGATCACAGGAAAGACCTGGAAGAGGAAAAGGATTCTGTGCAGAATGTATGTTTTCCCTGTAAGAGACAGTTTTGCAAGACCATTTCAAAATATGTCAGATAAATACATTTTGATATAAAATATTTCCATGTTTTTTCAGGGCCTGCTATCTGTCATGCTATTTTTTGTTTTTTTGATATAAAGACTACATTGTCAGTTTTAAGGTCTCTGTTTTAATGTTTGTTAATGCTGGTCAGTTGTACCTGCATTCCAAAGGGAGGAGGTGATAATTAGACATGTTGGGGGGAGGGTGGGGCAGGGGGTGGGGGAACCTATTCCCACAGGGCCTGAACTAGCTTTTCAGGTTATCTTTGAAATGCCCTTGGCCAAAGAGGCTTTCATTCAGTAGGTTTGGGGGCTTAGAATTTTATTTTTTGTTTATCGTTGTGTTTTAGGCCATTCTTGCATTGTTATAAAGAAATACCTGAGGCTGGGTAATTTATAAAGAAAAGAGGTTTAATTGGCTCATGGTTCTTCAGGCTGTACAGGAAGCATAATGCCAACATCCGCTTAACCTCTGCGGAGGCTTCAGAAAGTTTATAATGCTGAAAGGTGGAAAAGGTACAGGCAGGTCACATGGCAAAAACAGGAGCAAGAGAGCAAGGAGGGTGAGTTGTCATACAATTTTAAACAACCAGATCTCATGAGAACTCACTATCATGAGAATAGCACCAAGGGAATGGTGCTAAACCATGAGAAATCCACCCTCTTAATCCAATCACCTCCCACCAGGCCTCCAACACAGGGGACTACAACTCAACATGTGATCTGGGTAGGGACACATATCCTTACTACACTAAATTGTATATATAAAAAAATACAGATCAAAAAATGTAACTATGGCAGACTGTCTGATTTCAGTCCCTCAGCAATATCCTCCACATGTGCCAGGTATTCTCAATATACATTGGTTACCATGACTGTTAAATTCATTATTTCTCTCTCTTTAAAATGTCCCAGCACATGGTGCCCCATGTCTGAAACATCGTTACAAATATCCTTCCTATATTTCCACCATCTATGAATATTTCTCCTAATAGACTAACACCACGGTAGAGTTTGAATTATCTTTCACCTCTGTATCCTCAGAATTATGCATGGTATTGAGCATATAAAAAGTACTCTCAACGTTTTTGAAAATACAAATAATAAAATGGTTTCTTTCCATTTGGAGTTGATAAATACTCCAATGAATAATTAATAACAAACATCTATCGGGATATTTCTAATTAAATTTAAATTAAATTAAATTTAGCTGAATCTAATTATTTAGAAATAATTCTTTCACAGAAAATTAGTTATCTCAGTTTTTTGCTCTTAAGCCTTCAGCTTTTTGGATAAGCTCCACTTACATTGTATAGGGTAATCACATTTACTTGACGTCTTCAGGTTGTAGATATTAATCGTTTCTACACCACACTTTCACAGTAAAGTAACATCTAGACCAGTGTTTGACTAAAAATTGAATATGATAGCCTAGCCATGTTAACATATAAAATTTAACCATTACAAGCTCCATAAATGTTAGCAAAATTTAACATTTGTAAATGAATGGCAGATACAGACATGAAGCTTCCGGAATATCTATCTATGCATTTTGTAAATCCTTATTAAATCAAGGTAAAGATGTTTGAGCATGGTTTGATGTGTCATACAAATCCACCAGTACTGATGATTCTGTGGAAACATGGTACACCCTGAGCTATAAGGGATCTGGAAAATCTTGGCTACTAGTCTCTGTCGATAATCAGCTTGAGACCATACTTAAAAGTTAACACTGTCATAAGAGCCTAAGTATTTGCTTAGGAGTTATAAGGTGTATTAGTGAAATACTGGAAACTTTTCTATATCAGAAATAGCTGACAAAGACATGTGATTTCTAAAACTGATGTTTGAAATGAGAAAGCAGAAAACTCTCTGCAACCTTTTGGGAAATCAAACCGTTTACAATTTCACCTGGAATTGCCCTATGAAATTAATACGCTTCCAAAGTATTCCTGATCTTTGGAAAAGTAACTCCATTATTGAATTATGTCCGAGAGCTAAAGGTTTGGTGTATTTCTTATTCTGTTATCAATTTCAAATACAATGCTTGAGGCAAGAAGCATAGCACTTAGGCAATAATTTCTTATGAACAAATCCTGCATCTGCCACATAGAAGACATTCATGATGATGCATTATCCGTTTTTAAGAAATGCAATGGGATTGACCAAAAAGTCATTCTTTATGGGCAGAAAACCCAGATTGAAATGTTTCCTACCACTGACCACCCACTATATATCTACTTTTAAAACAAGCCAAAGTAGCATCCCACAGATCAATCACTCAGGTTTATAAGCCTGTTTTTCACAATTCTTTCATTATTAACATTTACATTGGATGTTTTGTAATGGCTAGAATCTGCAGCAGCATGTTACAAATATTTAGGAAAGTATTAATAGCTACGAAACAAACATTTCCAGAAGAGCACTGCATATATGTTGATATAAACGAGTTAAGAATTGACATAAGATCACAAAAGAGGTTTATCAAGCAGTGGCACTAGGTACAAATATTGTCATTAAGGAAATTATATAATTCCTTAACTCAGTTATTCTGACATGAATTGAATTCTTATATAGAAAACAATTGATATTTTAATCCAAACCAGCATTTGTTTTTACTAAGATAACTGTAAAGCAAATGTAATAGTAGCATACAACAACAGTCTTTTTACTGCCATATAGAAGTAACGACTTAAAAGTCAATAGCTGTTTGACATTCTCCGTAGCATCTTCATGCTGGCAGATTTGAACCTATTGAATGTCTGTTTTTAGTAACATTGTAGGAGCAATTTTTTTTTTTTTATAGAATGTTCTGTTTTGTTTATTTTCAATATGGAATGAAAACAACATATGGATTCTAACAAGGCAGTTGATAAACATTTTTTTTCACCCAAATGTGTTACATGAATTATTTTTTACTCACAAGGTCAGCTCACATTTCAGAACAGAAACGATCAGACTTTAACCAGGAGCACAGATTTCAGACTTAATGACCTACTCCCTATACATCCTATAATTTTACTAGAGATGGAAAAGAACATAGAGATTCACTAGAAGACCTGGCATGAATAACTCTCCTGCTGCGGTGATTTGAATACGGCATTTAGCCCAGATTTTTGCATGGGAAAAAAATACATATCTTATTTCAGGGCTGGTTGTTACTTGGACTTGAGGACTTTTGTTTTATGACTACTACTTGAAGCTGTTTGTGGTGCCTTCAGTCACTCAGCACTCTTGCTCCCGCCCCACCCCATCTCACCCCTCGTCCTTTGTGTACCCCCCTTCCCCTTTATTCTTTCCTTTTTTTTCTTTTTTTTTCCCCTGAGACAGGGTCTTACTCTGCCACCCAGAATGGAGTCCAGTAGTGTGATCTTGGCTCACTGCAGCCTTGACCTCCAAAGCTCAAGTGATTTTTCCACTCGAACCTCCCAAGAAGCTGGTACCACAGGCATATGCCACCATGCCTCCAAAATTTTTGTATTTTGTGTGTGTGTGTGGGGGGGGGTGCGGAGATGGGGTCAAACTCTGTTGCACAGGTTGGCCTTTTTTTTTTTTTTCTTAAACAGCAAATTAGCAAGGAGAGTTGTCCCTTCTTCCAGTTTAGGATGAATTATTTTTCTTAGAAGGCAGAATAATACAGACTTAATGTACATGTTTCCTTTGAATTCCCTTTATGCATATTTTTATCCTTGAGGTGGAAATGAACCAGTCTTACACAACACCGAGCCTGCCTTTTTTGAAATTTTATATTACCAATTTAAATTACACATGTTACTAGCATTGGACATTTGCCTCAGGGAATTACTGTAGAATGACAATTTAAAATATTGACTCCGAAGAGTTGTAGTCTTTTAGGACAGCAAACATTTTATACATCAAAAACTTATCTTTTTGAATTTTAGAGTAATATAACAATAAGTCTCAGATCAAGCTTTCTTAAAACCATGTTGATGTTTGACTCATGAAATGCTATTTGTGGTGTATGATCAGTGTAGAGGAAACAGATTTTTTATTTTTATTTTTGTAGTGTACTTGTTAATCTATGTCTAAAGGTATTATGCTAATTATAACACTACTCTTCACATTCAGAATCCAAATTGCTCATTTTCAAGTTTTTCTTTTTTTTCCAAATTGTAATCTGTTAATTACTTGTTTAATGGAGTGTGTAATTACCTACTTTAAGTTAGAAAACTGTTTCCATTTCAAAGAGAGAAACCTACTTTAGAAGTGAAAGAACATAAATGCAATCCATTCTGATATAGAATATAACTCTTTACTTCCCTTAATGATCTAAGTGAGAAAATGAGATTGAAAAACAACTCACCATATTTTCTATTTATGTATTTGTGCATATCACATCAAACATAGGTGAAATTTATGATAAAGATAACACAATCACATTTAACTACACTTTGCGGAGTGAGTCAACTCTCTCTTCAAGTCATTTAAACAACTAATCTCTAGACCAGGAAGAAAACCAAGTGATTAATGACATACTCTTTTAAAAGTGTTTTGTTTTTCAAATACTTGGCTAGAAGAGAAAAGTGAGTCATAAAAGACTAAGTGAGGGAACAAGATATTAGAGAAATGGAACAACTTAGGATTAAGACATCAATAATAAATAATGTTAATTGAATTCAGGGTTTATTCTATCCAAGAAACAAAAAAAATATAAGGTATAACCAGGATTCCCTTGTGTCACATATGAGTAAACTGAGCTTTCCAGATATTAAGTAAAATTGATTACTGTAATTCAATCAAGCAGCAGTTTAATCTTCACACTCCAAGCTATTGCCTTCAAACTAAATGCTAGTACTATAATGGAAATAATTGAATTTGGATGATCTTAGGGAATGAAGAAAAATAGACTTTTTGATAATATTTTGATGATGACTGTTCATTCTCTCAATTCTCTCAATGGTCTATAATGCTGAGATTTGAAAATTGACCAGAAAAGCTCTTGATAGCAAAATCTTCATATTGGATGGGAACTGAAGGACTATATTTATGCTCTTCTTTTCTATGAAAATGTTTGTAATATGAGGGAAAGTGGTTGGGAACTTAAGTAAATGTCTTGAAAAACTACAGGCTCAGTGGGTAAAGGCAACAAAAATAACAGTTTAAGAAACTCTGTGCTGGGCGTGGTGACTGACACCTGTAATCCCAGCACTTTGGGAGGCCGAGGTGGGTGGATCATGAGGTCAGGAGATTGAGACCATCCTGGCTAACACGGTGAAACCCCATCTCTACTAAATATACAAAAAAGTAGCCAGGGGTGATGGTGGGCACCTGTAGTCCCAGCTACTCGGGAGGTGGAGGCAGGAGAATGGCATGAACCTGGGATGGATGCAGAGCTTGCAGTGAGCCGAGATCACACCACTGCACTCCAGCCTGGGCAACAGAGCAAGACGCTGTCTCAAAAAGAAAAAAAAAAAAAACTCTGAAATTTCTGTTCCCCTAAAAGCAAGAAGAAAACTAGCAAAAATGGCCAGAATCAACTTTTCCAGATCTCCAGATATAAACAAAAGGCTTTCAGGGGTTGAAAAAAATTTATTCAAGAAAAATAGTTGAGTTTCCATATGAACTGTGAGGCTTATGACAATTTAACTTGCTCCATTTCTACCCCCCTCTCTTTAGCTCTGTATTAACCTTGAAAACCAAAAAACCATGAACATCCTGAAATCTAACGTCTTGTCAGCCATCAGAAGGAGAAGAAAGAGCTGTAGCACTTTCAAAGCGTCACTCTCAGGGAATCACTATTTATTGGCTGGCTGGTGGCTCCCTGGGAGTCTCTGCTTGCCTGGTTGTCTTTATTTGAACTGAGTCAGATTTCACCCAATGTGAAAAGTCTTTCCCTGGAGCTGCATTTTGAAGCATTTTGAGGTAATTGTTTACCTTCAAGAGCTGCCTAAGGTAGTAGATGATAGTTGGAGCTAAACAATAAGTTAACTAGAAAGCTCAAAAGGAAAAGAAAGAGAATGAGATGTCCATAGGGATTTTGAAAAACTATGATCTGTTTTAGGGAATCTAGCAGTACATGCATATTGCACATGCATAGGGCTCGATCCATGCTCAGGAAGAATTCTAGAAGGTCTGAAGCTTTCAACTCTGGCCAGTGTTGAGACTCTGAGGAGGCAGGAAGTGAAAGGTAAGGCAGAGTTGTCAACTGCCAACTGGAGTGTCAAAGGCGTGCCACAATATGCATGGTTTCCCAGCAAAGACTGGAAGACTTATTAAGGAAATATCTGTCCAATAATAAGAAGAGCAATGAGCTGAACAAACAGACAGAGACTTTACCAACCATAGAAAATAAAGAATATAGACTTTAACATATTGGTTCTGGAAAGTTAAGGGAAGGAAAAAGAAAAAGAACAAAAATAATCACTGACAGCAGCAACAGTCAACCATGGAGAAGAGAAAGTAACTGATTTTCAGAGTTGTCACATTAAATAATTCAAAATGCCCAGTTTTCAATAACAAAAACAAAGAATATGAAAAAAAAAGAAAATATAGCCCATACACAAGAAAATACTATTATATAATAAATATAATCCTTGAGGAGGCCTTCCTGTTGGACTTACTAAAGACTGTAAATTCACTTTTAAAGATATATTGTAAGGACAAAAGACAATCTTGTCCAAAAAAGTAAAGTATAAGAATGCCACCTTTTCAATTAGAGAATATCAATAATAAGATACACACTATACAAAGGAATAAAATAGACACTCTGGAGTTAAAAAGTAAAATAAATAAAATAAAACAATAAATAAAGGGGTATTAAGAGCAAATTTCAGCAGGCAGAAGAAAGATTTCACAAATTTAAAGGTAGATTCAATTGAGATTATCCAGTTCAACGAACAGAGAAGAAAAATGAGAACAGCATTAGAAAAATGTGGGACATCATCAGATATACAAGCAGGCTTACAATGTGAGTCCAGGAGGAAAGAAGAAAGCAAGACATAAAAAATGTTTCAAAAATTAATAGTTGAAAACCTTCTAAATTTGATTAAAAACAAAGTTGACACATCCAAGAAGCTCACTGAATTCTGACAAAGTTAAACTCAAAGAGATCCACACCTAAACACTTCATAATCAAACTGTTGAAAGCAAATTATTAAAAAAAAGGTATACTGAAAGCAGCAAAAGATAAGTAACTCATCACATACGTAGAATTCTTAATAAGATTAAGAGCTGATTTCTTATCACAAACCTTGAGGTCTAGGAAGCAGTCAGAAGCCTTATTGAAGTTGAAAGTAAAAAGACTGTCAACCAAGAATTTTGTACCCAGCAAAATAATCCTTCTAAACTAAAGGAGAAATTAAGACATTTCTAGATTAGAACAACAACAACAACAACAACAACAACCCACAGTGAATTAGTCCCTAATCAAACTGTAATACTAGAAATATTAAAGGGAAACTGTCAGGCTGAAAAGAAAGAACAGTAGACAGTAACTTGAAATCATCTGTAGAAAGGAAAAAATTAGTAAACTTTTCTTCATAAGTAAATATGAAAGACAATGTCAACTTTTTTTTTGTTTTTTTCCCTTCCTATTTGATGTAAAGCAGTAAGTATAAATGTGTTAATGGTATGCACAAAGCTGTCATTTGTAATTTAGAAAAGAACAAATCTGAATACATTTAAAAGGACTGAAATTGTACGAAGTATTTTTCTCCAACCAAAGTAGAATGAAATTAGAAATCAATAAAAGAGGAATATTTGAGTAATAAACAAATATGTAAAGACTGAACAACACATTCTTAACAGCAAATGGATCAAAGAGCAAATCACAAAATATATCATAAAATATTTTTAGATATATGGAAATGAAGACACAATATATCAAAACTTACGAGATGCAGCAAAAGCAGTTCTTAGAGGGAAAATTATATCTCTAAATTTCTGTATTTTAAAACAAGAAGAGAAAGATCTCAAAACAATCACCTATTTTTTCACCTTAAGAAGCTAGAACCAGGAGACCAAAGTAAACATAAAGCAACCAGAAAATAGAAGTGATAAAGAACACAGATGAAATAAATGGAATATACAATATAAACCCATACAGAAAATCAACAAGATGAAATTGGTTCTTTGAAAGGATCAGCAAAATGTATTATTTTTTAGCTAGACTAGCATGAAAATAAGAAATAACTAAATGTATTCAATCAAAAATAAAAGAGGAGACATCACTATTGATCTTACAGTGATGATAGGGACTATAAAGGACAGATTGTGCTCAGTTATATGCTAACAAATTAGATAACACAAAGGAAATCGACAAATTTCTAGAAAAACGTAAACTACTGTAACTAACTCTGTAAGAAATAGGTAAATTTAAAAGACCTAAAAATTAAGGCAATTGATTTAGTACGCAGAAAAGTATTCACAAAGAAAGGCTCAGGACCAGATGACTTCATTGTTGAATTTTCCCAAATATTTGAAGAGGAATCAACCCTCTTCCTTCACAAACTCTTCCAAAAAAATGGAAGAGAACATTTCTCAACTCACTTTATGAGGCCATTTTTAAACTATCACAAAAATCAAACACTTCAGAACAAAATATGAATGCAAAATTTCTCAAAATTTCCAACAAAATACTAGAAAATCAAATCCAGCCACATGTAAAAATAATTATTCATCATGATCAAGTGAGATTTATTCCATGAGTTCAATGTTGGTTGCACATACAAAAAAAACATTAAAATGTAATGCATTATATTAATACAATAAAGGATAAAATGCACAGAATAATCTCAAAATATGCATAGAAGCATTTAAGAAAGTTCAATATCCTTTCATAAGAAAGCCACTGAAACTTGGAAGAAAAGAAAACGTTTTTAACCAGCTAAAGGACATCTGCAGAAAATGTTGAAATACTGAGAACTTCTACCTTAAAATCAGGAGCTAAAAGTCACTCATTTTGGAAAGGAAGAACTAAGAACTATAATCCTTTCTATTTTAAGATGACTTGATCTTGTATATATAAAAAAAGTAAGGGATTCATGAAAATAATAATAAATATTAGAACTAATAAAGGAGTTGAGCAGAGTTGTAGGACCAAAGATCAATATACCTAATGGAATTGTATTTTCGCACTAGCAACAAACAATATAAAAATTAAATGAATAAAAATTTTCAATGTAGAATAGCATCAAAAACAATAGAATATCTAGTTAAAATAGGAGCATATCACTTGTATATTGAAAACTAGTAACATCACTTAGTTTAAAAAAAAGATAAATAGCTCAGGTATGGTGGCTGACACCTGTAATCCCAAAAATTAGGGAGGCCAAGTCAGGAGGATCACTTGAGCCTAGGAATTTGAGATGAGCCTGGACAAGACTGTCTCTACAAAAAATTGCAACAACAACAACAAAAAGACGATGACACCAATAAAAATAGAAAAGCAAAACAAAACAAACAAAAATAAGAACAGAGACAAATCATAAGAACAAATGAAATTTTCATGGATTAGAAGACTTAATATTGTTAAAATGACAATATTTCCCTGATTGATCTATAGATTCAATGCAATCTCTACCAGAATCCCAGCTAATTTTTTAAAGAAATAATTGAGAAACATATCCTAAAATTAATAAGGAAATGAAAGGAACCCAAAATAGTGAAACAATTTTGAAAAAAGAAAATAAAGTACATATACTGCCCAGGCTCAATATTTTCTATAAAGCTATAGTATTCAAAACAGTTTGTTACTTACATAGGGTAAATATAGATAAATAAAATTGAGAGTCTAGCAATACATCCATACATATCTGAGCAATTAATTTTTTACATTATTTCCAAGATCATTCAATGGGGAGAGAAGAGACTGTTGAACAAATGGTTCAGGGACAACTGAATATACATACATAAAATAATGAATTTGCACCTTTACCTCACACCATATGCAAAAACCACATGGAAGTGAATAAAAAACCTAAATATAAGAGCTAAAAGTATAAAATTCTTGTAAGAAAACAAGAGTAGATCCGTATGACTTTGAATTTAGCAAGGATTCTTAGATATGACACCAAAGGGAAAAGAAACAAAAGAAAAATGATAAATCGAACTTCATGAAAATTAAAAATGTTTCTGAATCAAAACACACTATTAAGAAACACAATCTATATAATGGGAGAAAATATTTGGAAATCATACATTTGATACAAATTTAGATTTCTGAAGGTATAAATAACTCCTAAACCTCAACAATAAAAAGATAAACATTCCAATCTTAAAAATGGGCAAAAGATCTGAATAGACATTTTCTAAGAAAAATATAAAAATAAAAAATAAGCATAGGAAAATTGCTTTACATCCTAGTTGTTAGGGAAACGTACACGAAAGCCACAATGAAATATCATTTTATACCCACTAAAATGGCTATAATCAGGATAAACAATAACAAGTGTTGACAAGGATGTAGAAAAATTGGAACCCTCATACCTTGATAGAAGGAATAAAAACCATGCAGCAATTTTGGAAAACTTTCTGATAGTTCTTTGGCATGTTAAACATAGAGTTTCCATAATGCTCAGCAATATTACTACTAAATATAGAAGACAATTGAAAACATATTTATGCAAAAATTTGTACATGAATCTTCATAGCAGTACTCTTCATAATTGCCAAAAAGGAAAACAACCAAATGTCCATCAACTGGTGAACTGACAAACAAAATGTAATATTGGTCCAATTTTATCATTAATGAATAGATGGGCTGAAATATCCATTTGTAAATGAGATATTTAATATTGAATATACAATTGAATATTATTTAGCTGTAAAGTGCTACATGCTGCAACATAAATACGTCTTGAAAACTTTATAATAGTTGATAGAATCAGATACAAAAGGCCACGCATCTTTTGATTTCATGTAAATGAAATGTACAGAATGGACGAATACATAGAAACAAAAAGTAGATGAATGACCTTCAGGCACTATAGGATAGAGGGCATGGAAGGTGACTGCTAGTGTGTATGGGATTTCTTTTCTAGTGATGAAAATGTTTTGTAATCCGATAGTAGTTAGGGTTGTATAACTCATTAATATGCTAAGACCCACTGAACTATACACTTTAAAAGGTGTCAACTTTGTGGTATGTACATTATATGTGAATAGAGAAACACTAAAAGCCAGTGGCTAGTTGCCTACTGAAGGAGAGGTATCTTATTCTCCACCTCACCTATGCAAAATCAGGCAGTAACCACACTGGAATTTATTCTGCTTATCAATTGACTTCATGAAAAAATTACATTTTTTTCACTTGAATCCTTCATGATAGGATATATATATTTCCTCTAGCTATGTTGATTTACTTTGCTGATTTGTTTAATCAGAATTTATCATTAGAATAATTCATCTCTTGTTTGTGCAGATATAAGCTTAATAAAATAAAAGATGGAGATGTTTGCATGCAAAGTTCGTGTTACAGGTCAGGCTATCTTTTCTGATTTTAACACTAAATTAAAATATATAAAGGTTGAAAGAAATCATTTTACTTTATAATTAGTAATCACAAAGACTCTTTTAAAAAGAAAAAATGCTTTTTTGTTTTAATAAATTTATTTTGTTGTAACTAATCATATTGCTTGTTTTTCAAGTCCCATTTTATTTGAATATTTATAATGAATTTTGTTTGTGTTCATTGAGAATCTCGATAACATTCCAACTTGTGGTTTGATTTATGTCAGATTATCAGGCACAAGACATATGCTGTATTAAATAAATTATGTTTTACTTTGATAATTTATTTTGATGTAATTCTATTACCTATTCAATTTATAAATCTATGTATTACATACTTTCACAATTTAATCTCATTTTTAAATTTCCTTTACTTTTTTAGCTATTGATTTTTTATTTTTTCACCTTCATTGCTGTATTTCACATAGAAAACTGTGGTATTCCCTGAAACTTCAAAAATGTATGTAGTTTTAAAACCATGTTATAGTTTTTAAAATCAAGCAACAATAGTTATGTTTCTCTAATAGAAGTTTAAATATCTGTCATAGCTAGATCCTTGAAATCCTTGATCATCTGAATTTTCATTTGACAAATGTTAAAACCTACATATTGTTTAATATTCTATTTGGTAGAAAGCAAAAATGTTTTATATGCTGCAGTGATAAAGGTACTATTTAAATAAACCGTTATGTTTTCGCACGTAAAGCAGATTTATTGCACTTAACACATTTCTAAACCTCCTGACAATATATCTAATCTTTATTAAGAAACTGTGTCTTAATAGCTCATTTGGGTCATTTGAACATCAACAGCCAGGCAACTGGCAGGACAGGCTATAGACTGATCCAATTTTATCATTAATGAATAGATGGGCTGAAATATCCATTTGTGAATGAGATATTTTAATTACCTCTGTCTGTGAATGAGTAACTCACAGAGCATTTCTCAGAGTTCAGTCATTTTCATTTTTGGAAATAACCAATATTGCACAAAATTTTTTTCTTCAATGCACCATGTATTTTGCCATCTAAAAATAGCTTTCATATGATACTATGTAATAAGAAAAACTGTGATCTTATTTCATGTTTGTAAATTAGGTTTGAAGCACAGTAAGGGTGTAGATGGGCTTAGGCAACTGCTTTTATACTTTCCTACTCTCTTCTTCTGGATATTTTGGCAAGATGCTTGATTTCATGTTTCTTTGGTTTTCTGTGCTACAAAGTACAGAAAATAGAATACAGATAATTTCTAAAGTCCTCTTAATATCTATAATAAAAATATTCAATTGGGTCAAATTCCATCATTCAGCCACTGAACCACTGCCAGGTACATCTGAAGGTTTAAAGAAAATACAAACAAATTATAATCAGATTAAAATATCTTGAAACTTATAATTCATCTTCTCAGAAGGATCCATTGTATTTTGCATGGAGAAAATTAAATTAAAATATTATAAACCAACAAATAAAACCAAAGGAATATGTAGGTTCACTTATAAAATAAATTACTAATAATTTTGTGTTTCGACCTTTCTACTAGAGAAAAATCACATAATTTTTGTAGTATTACAGTTCGTTCTAAAAATCAATGTAAATTGATAAATATACACAATATGTAGCAATGATATTTACTATTCTGTAGTGTGTGCATATGTTTTTATGGGTTCATTTTTTGAGGTCATATTTAGAAATATTTTCTTCAAAATTCTGAAATTAAATTAAATGCTCTTCTTCACTTTTTATTAGAATTACTGGGATAATTATGATATAGCAAATTGTTCTAGAAAATACCTTATTTCTGTGATTAAGAGCTTAGGTTCTTGTCTTAGATTGAATTATTGGCAATTCGTAATTTCAATCAGTAATACGCAATGGCAGCTTTGTTTTTCTCAACTGCTGTATTAGTCTGTTTGGGTTGCATTAATGAAATACCACAATCTGAGTTTCTTAAGCAAGATAAATTTATTTTCTCCCAGTCTGGAGGCTGGCTTTTTGACTTTCAATGTAGTGTCCCAGTTTTTGTAATATCAATTGTATGAACATCTACCTTATAGATTGTTGCATGAATTAAACTATAATATTGTGGGAGAAACTCTCATCTATCATCTAAAATATTTTTGTCCTTCCTAAAGTTTTTCTTGTTCTGTCTTTCTTTGTGTGTGGCTATACTAGTAAGTATCAGATGCTATCTTAGTTTCTATAAGAAAATAGAGTAAAGGCTAAGCTGTGTGTTGTGTGGAGACAATTCAACTGATTACTCTCCCAACCAATATTTCTTATTTATTACATAGTGAAAACTATACTGGACACCAAATGAAGGAAAAATGTTGGTCTTGTCAAATAGGAAACAAATCTGGTTGTAGTATGAAAATATTAGTTTGGTGCAAAAGTATTTACAGTTTTGCCATTACTTTCAATGGCAAAAACTGCAATTACTTTTGCATCCACTGAATACTTTATTTGAAAAGACTGTTGCAATAAGGGGAATCAGGACTATAACAGTTGAAGCAGGGAGACTATTAAAATAGGGAGAATTCTGTGACTATAACATTCTGCAAGTGTCTTAAGAGTTAGGAAAAAAGAGTTTCTCTTTCACAGGGAAGAGTAAGCAAGACTAAAAAACTGGCTGTGGGAAGCAGATTAGAAGGGTTGGGTGTTCAGATGGTGGATTAGAGAAATGTTTACACTGGGAGCAGCCTATTGTCAGGAGGGCTGTTAAGGAGGAGTTGTATGCTGGCTCGGCCTGAGAGTTCATGGAGGTCCCACGACCTGGAGGAAGAAGATAAACTTAACCACAGTTGAGCTAAAACATATTTTGTTCCAGCTAATTAGCGAGGGACCAGCAGTTCAGCTAATTATGAGGCGAAGAATGGGAATTCGGCAACTCTGTTGGCCTTTGCCATAGGAAAACAAGGGGAGCATCTGTGAGTCCGAGGTAAGTGATATGGGGAAGGGTATTCTTTGCAGTAAGAAGGGTGGGGAGATTTCTTAACCATTATGTTTCCAGAACCACCGGGCTTAGGTAAAATTCAGCCTTATCAGTCTGCCCCAGA
>NW_012116154.1:12265010-12266909 GCF_000951035.1 Colobus angolensis palliatus | reverse complement strand
CCACACGGCTAGCTAATTTTTGCATTTTTACTAGAGATAGAGTCTCACTCTGTCACCCAGGTTGGAGTACAGTGGCGCTATCTCGGCTCACTGCAACCTCTTCCTCCCGGGTTCAAGAAGTTCTCCTGCTTCAGCCCCCTGAGTAGTTGGGACTACCAGCGCATGCCACACGGCTAGCTAATTTTTGCATTTTTACTAGAAATGGGGTTTCACCATGTTGGCCAGGCTGGTCTCAAACTCCTGACCCCAGGTTATCCACCGGTCTTGACCTCCTAAAGTGTTGGGATTACGGGCGTGAACCACTGCACCCAGCCACCAGCAGTACATTTTTGAGGAACTTAAACTACCGGCCTTACCTTGGTAGATAGCCCATTGTGTCAACCTTGATGAGCCACAGGCATTTTGTTGTTACTGTTATTGTTATTTGAATTTTTATAATCCAAGCCATTAAAGAGACAAGTCTCATCAGCTTATTATATGGTATCAACAATTTGCTCAAGCCAGAAGAGCAGTTGTTATAGGCTGAATTGCATCTCCCCCAAATCCATATGTTGAAGCTCTAACACCCAATATGACTGAATTTGGAGATCGTTCCTTTAAAGAGATTATTAAAGTTAAATAAGGTCATAAGGGTGGATTCTTAATCTGATAGGACTAGTGTCCTTATAATAAGAGGAGGAAACATCAGAGATGGACACACACAGAGAAAAGATCACATGAGGATACAGCAAGAAGGAAACCATCTGCAAGTCAGAAAGAGGCCTTAGGAGGAACCAATCCTGCTGTCATTTTGGACAGCTGATCTTGGACTTTCAGCTTCCAGAACTGTGAGAAAATAAATTTCTCTTGCTCAAGAAACACAGACTGTGGTATTTTGTTAATGCAACTTGAACAGAAGAATATGGCAGTCGAGGAAAAAAGCTGCAATTGCAAATTATTGATTGTAA
This sequence comes from Colobus angolensis palliatus, assembly GCF_000951035.1. Lineage (NCBI taxonomy): Eukaryota > Metazoa > Chordata > Mammalia > Primates > Cercopithecidae > Colobus > Colobus angolensis. The sequence continues at coordinate 12,265,962 of NW_012116154.1, read as the reverse complement.
TTATTAATTGTGAAATTGTCACAATTAAATGCATATGAAATTTACCTCTGATGATTAATTACAACTAGATGATTAGGGAAAAAGCAACATTTACATGTGCCGTAAGTATAACATTTGCAATTGTTTTACTACATGGAACATTTACATAATATTTTAAAAAGTAAATATTGTTGATTTAAGATGTTTATAGATATATGATTTTTTAAAAAAACTGCAACATCTGTTCCTGAGCCATCACCATACTATAATCAGAAAGTAATCAAAACTAGTTTCAGCACTTTGAAGAAAGGATACTTGAATTCATGGAAATTAAGAATGCCTGCTATGGCATGAGAACTGCTGTTTGGGTTAAATATTTTCCATTTATGTAGAGAGAGAACCACTCACTTGAGTATGTAAAACTGCACCACAATTTTTAGCTTGGATTTTAATTAGTAAGCAAAGATGCAGAGTAGATAAAATTCTTAGGCATACACACGTGTGTGTGTGTCTGACTTACATGTTTTATATAATATCTACTCTACATCTGTGTGTGTGTGTTTATGTCTGGCTTACATATTTTATAGACAATGGGTTTACTTTGCTATAGATGTGTATGTGAACAATAATAGTATATCAGTAAGAAATTAACAAAATTAAATTAATACTACAACCTTAGAAGCTAAAAATATGCTTATTAGTCATTCAAAAAGAAATGAAAGAATAGCCACTGGGGTCTTATTAAACTTAAATTTTGTGATGTATATGGGTAATCAACTATGCTATGACAGTATTAAGAAAGGTCAGGCCGGGCGCAGTGACTGATGCCTGTAATCCTGGCACTTTGGGAAGCCGCCAAGGTGGGTGGATCACCTGAGGTCGGGATTTCGAGATCAGCCTGACCAACATGGAGAAACCCCATCTCTACTAAAAATACAAAATTAGCTGGGTGTAGTGGTGCATGCCTGTAATC
>NW_012116154.1:12167681-12263474 GCF_000951035.1 Colobus angolensis palliatus | reverse complement strand
AAAAAAAAAAAAAAAGAGTATCTATGCACTTAAATACATTTGTGAAATACCTAAAATAACTGAAAAAATGCACATTAAACCTTATGGTAGAAAGTTGAAGGTAGTCTGGAATTGTAAGAGAACCACCTGGAGGACTTACATTTACGTAGCATTTTACTTTAAGGGAAAAATTATCCATATAATCTTTGTAAAATTATATGTTTAAATAAATCAATATATATATGGACATATATAGATAGGGACAGAGATTTATGAATGAAAATAGCCCAGGACATTAATGGAGTTTAAATCTGTGGTGGGAATGCGAATGTTATTATGGGTGAACTGTGTTCTACCAAAATTCCTATGTTCGAGTTGTAAACCCCAGTACCTCAGAATGTATTTGGAGACAGGGACTGTAAAGAGGTAATTAAGGTTAAATGAGGTCATATGAGTGGGCCCTAATCCATGACTTTATTTGGAGGTGGCCTTTCAAGTAGTGATTAAGTTAAAATGAGGCTGTGAAGGTGAAACCTAATCCAACTTGAGTGGTGTCAAGAAGAGAAGAGAAAGAGAAGAAATTTTAGACACAAAATGAAACACCATAGATGTGCACACACAGATGAAATATCTGTGAAGTTCAGTGAGAAGGCAGTCATCCCATCTCTACACCAAAGAGACAAGACTCAGGAGAAAACCTGTCATCTTAATAGTTCTAACAATTTTATTTGTCAAAGTGAATTTTGTAAGTGAATTCCTTGAAACAAGAAACCAGGCACTGGGACCTGAAGCCTAGCTCACTTATGCCTGTCTCCCACCCTTCCCATGAGGGTTTTTCTGCCACAGGCTCTCCAACATCCTAGAGCCATGTGTTCTGTTCCCAGACTGAACCGAGGGTGGGATTGCTTATTCTGGTGGTCCAAAAATGTGATGCAGATGAACTGGGAAAGAAGAGAGTTTATTTCTGTAACCCAGTACAGGGAGAAGACGAGGAAAATATCACCAGACCAACTCAAAATTACAAAATTTTCCAGAGCTCATATAGCTTTTAAGCTATATGTCTATGTACAAGTGTACATTCATCTAAAGACATAAGTGTTTAACTTCTTATCTATAACTAAGGTCTGAGTCCTGAAGACCTTCCTATGGAATCTTGGTAAATTTATGTAATGTAGATGGGTCCAGGTGCTAGGGGTGATTACCTTTATCTTGTATCCTGCTAAATCATGGAGGTTTGGGGATTTCCTTTAGATCCCCAGTAAAAATTGTGGAGATCTGGGGAGTTTCTCCAGACCCCCAATAAAACTTGTTTAATTCTGAACAGGTCCTGTTAAGAATTCTTTCATTATCTTGTCAGCTTCAAGGCCAAGGAAAGGTCTGGCAAAAATCTTGGTGGGCTTTTGTTCCATTCAAGCCTTTGTATATGGGCACTGACTCTATCAGCTTTTAATATTTAACTTCACCACTCAGTCAGGCCTGTAATAGTCATGCAGGCTTTCCTGTTCAGCCGTTAGTGAGACCTGGCCTGCCACAGTTCCACATAGCCTTCCCTTTCCCAGCTTAGTCCTCAGCCACCTCATGTTCCCATCTACCCTTGACAACGGTTCTGGGTATAGCTGGAGAGGTATTAGCATCAGGTGCACAGCATTGCATGATGTCGTTGGGCTGTGAGTGGAGTAAATCCCCAGCCCCCCTTTCATTTGGAGTTGAATTTTGCAGGACTGGTTGAGTTTCTTGCTCATCCACATCCAGGTACCAAGTGTGTCCGGGCACAGAGGTTGCTATCCTTTGGGGATTTTTCACCTGAAGTGGGTTGGGTCAACGTGATCCACAAAGAGGAGGGTCTTGGCTTAATTTTGGCTCCCCCTAGCGGAAGCATGGTGTATCAGTCTACTTGCTGAGTCTTAAAGACTAGCAAGAAATTTCAGTGAGCACTGCCACTCAGTTTGACCAAAACAACTTACATAGCATGGCCTAATTTGAAAAAAGGGCAGAGAAATGTAAGCCTACTATGTTCCTGGAAAAAAGAGAACCCCAGGTGTTTGTTGACACTGTTACCAGAAAGGGATCCCGATTCAGACCCCAAGAGAGGGTTCTTGGACGTCTGCAATAAATAATTTGGGGCTAGTCAATAAAATAAAAGAAAGTTATTAAGAAAGTAAAGGAATAAAATAATGCCTACTCCATAGGCAGAGCAATGGCATGGGCTGCTCGACCAAGTATACTTATAGTTGTTTCTTGATTAGATGCTAAACAAGGGATTGATTATTCATGAGTTTCCTGGAAAAGACTGGGCAATTCCTGCAACTGATGGTTCCTCCCCTTTTTAGACCATATAGGGTAAGTTCTGGACATCGCCATGGCAATGTAAACTATTGGCGCTGGAGAAAGCATCTGTTAGCATACTACTGCATTATAATTAGTGTATCATGTGCAGTGAGGATGACCAGAGCTCACTTTCATCACCATCTTGGTTTTGGTGGGTTTTGGTTGGCTTCTTTACCACAACCTGTTTTATCAGCAAGGTCTTTCTGACCTGTATCTTGCACTGACCTCCTATCTCATCCTGTGACTAAGAATGCCTAAACTCTTGGAAATGCAATCCGGTAGAACTCTTCCTTATTTTACCTAGCCTCTATTCAAGATGGAGTCACTTTGGTTCGAACACCTCTGGCAACACCAGTAAAAAGACAACCAAATTGTGTGGCAGTTATATTTCCTTTCATGATTAAAATATATCATTCAGGTGCATATCCTGCTCTAGCAACCTGTGTAAACCTGCTTCACATAAACGAGTCTGATTTTAATTCTACCAAGTGTCAGTATTCTAATCTTAGATGACTGAGAAACCCACCTTTATAAATTACTCAAGGTGTTGGTTCTCCAAGTACTGTTTACAAACCCGTAGGTGCACCTGAAACTCTTTTAGGAGGTCTGTAGCAGGAGGTCATAGTGATACTGAAACATTATCTGCTTTTTACCCTCTATGATATTTTCTGTATTGGTAAGAAAACAGCCATGGGTAAAACTACTGGTACCTTAACATGAATCAAGGTATTAGTACTAACTGTTGTAGTACCATTATATTCTTCAGCTCCATACTCTGACAGAAAAAAAGCAAGAGCATGATTATGCCATAATATACAACATATTTTGTTGTTGTTGTTACTAATTCCTATCGCAGAGAATCCAAAACACTTGGAATTTACTGGGTGGTAAGATGTCTTTTGTTCTTCGTAATTAGCCCCTTTTGATCTAAATTTATACTAATGAAGTGACTTAGGGTGAAGCCCCACAAAGCCCCAGGATAGAGCCAGTCATCAGAAAGACAAAGTGATTAGAGAATTGAATGTTTGGAACTTGCTGCCCCACCCACCAACCTCCAGGAAAGGTTGGGTAGGTGGCTGGATATTAAGATCCGAAAAACTCTGGAATAATGAGATTTGATGAACTTCTGAGTTGCTGAACACATGGAAGAGAGGTGCTGGGTTGTGGCACACCCAGGGGGCATGGAAGCTCCGCACCACCCCAGACCTTGCCCCAAACATTTCTAGCTATTCATCTGTATCCTTTGTAATCTCCCTTATAATAAAATGGTAAACATAAGTGTTTCCCTGAGTTTTGTGAGCTGTTCTAGCAAGCTAATCAAATCCAAAGAAGGGAGTTACATGTTCTCTGGTTTGTAGCCAGTCTGGTAAGTAGCCAGTCTTGGGGTTAGAAGGTGGTATCTGACACTACTTCCAGGTAGATAGTGTCAGAATTGAATTGAATTGAATTATAGGATAGTCTCAGAGCCAGGTAGAGACCGGCTGCAGGTATGGAGACAGTGCAGAGAGTCTTCACTAGGGCAATGCCTAGAGGAGCCATAGGAGTGGGGCCTCTCCTCGGACCCCAGAACTGTAGCAGTACCCGCATGCAATGCCAGTTTGGGAAAGCTGCAGGCATACAACTTCAATGTGTGAGATAAAGTGTGGACCGCACACAGCAAAACCATGGGGCAAGGCTGCTTAAAGTCTCAGGGTCCCAACTCCCACCCCAGTGTGTCTAGGTGGTAAGACATGCAATATATATACATATTCTCAAACCTTAGGATTTAATTTTGTTTGCCATGTTGGTCTTTGTACTTACTTGGGACCTGATGCTTCTTTCTTTTTTTCCTATTTCTCCTATTTCTCCCTTTTGGAATGGGAATATCTACCTTAGACCTGCCCCACTAATGTATTTTGGAAGTACATAACTTGTTTAATTTACAGACCACACCTGTAGGAAAATTTGAGCCCGAAAAACATTAAGATTTTCGGGGCTACTGGGATAAAATAAAACATGAGAAGGAGAAGAACATGAGTTTTGGGGGCCAAGTGGAATGCTATAATCTGAATGTGTCCTCCAAACTTCATTCATTGGAAACTTAATTTCCAGTGCAATAGTGTTGGGAGGTGTTTAGGTTGGGAGAGCTTTGCCGTCATATGGATTAATGCCTCTATTGAAAGGGCTTTGGGAAGTGGATTCATACTTACTCTTCCACTTCCTGCCGTATGAGGACACAGAGGAAAAGCCCTCACCAGATGCCAGTGCCATGGATCTTAGACTTCTTAGCCTCCAGAACTGTAAGAAATAAATTTCTGATCTTTGTAAGTTACCCAGTCTCAGGTATTCTGTTAGAGCAGCACAAAATGCACTAAGACAGCATCTGCTAAGGAATTGCTTGGTCTGTGGTGAAAAATCAACATACCTCTGGTTACAGAAGAGTTCTGTATTGAGCTTAAGGATAGAGGAAATAATTTTTTCCTTTCAGAATGATGAAATACAACAATTTTTAATTTTATTACTTCTTGAACCTTGAGTACATATCTTTGTAGTACTTATTGTGATACGATAGGAAATATGCAAAACACTTTTATTTCATAATGATTGCTCCCAGGAGAATCACTGGCAATTGTTTGAATTATAAGCTGAAATATTTGCTTTTCTTCACTGAATACAATGTATACTTGAACAACGACAGATTGACAGACTGTGTTTATTGAGAATTGGGTATTTGTCAAGCATTTCTTCAATATTAAATAATGTGAGCCTGTCACTTCATGAAAAACAGATAACATTGGTTTTTGCTAATAATAAAAGTTGAGCATTCACCTGAAAATTAAAATTTTAGAAAACATATATCGACTCCCATGAGTTTGAGAGTTTCACTATAAAGACATTTCTGATGAGATTGGATGTGATATTGATAAATATGCTTTATAAACATTATATAATGAAAAGTGTAAATATTTGCAGTATTTTAATAAGTCAGTGAACAAATACATTTCAAATAGCCAATAAACGAGGCTACATAATCATGCGAAGGTAAAACGTATTTTCACAGAACATGGTGAATCCATACGATTTTACTGCAACACAGTGTAAATAGTTCATTGATAGAGTTTTGGATTCTACGTTGCAACTAACTAGCCATGATTTGATAAGTTTTGGTGTAGTATAAGAGAGGAGTACAAGTTTCTGAAAAGCAATTAACATACTTGTTTCTACTAACACATATTTGCATGAGGCTAAATTGTCTTCACATACTTCAACCAATATACCATATTCATAAAGATTAAATGCAGAAGCAGATATGAGAATTCAGCTATTTTATTTTATTAAGACAGATGTCAAAGAGAATTCAAAAATGCAAGACAATGTCACTCTTTTCCCTAATTTTTTTATTCTGGAAAATAGTTATTTTTTACAAAAATATTTATGTTTGCATGCAATAGACTTATTATTTTAACATGAATTAATACATATGTCTTAAAATTCAGTGGTAATTTCCAATACAATAAATACTGATATTTATAAACTACATACACTGTAGCCATTTGTATTTTTCAATATATTCCATAAGTGTAAAGAAGCCCTAAGGCCAAAAGTTTGAGAACTGCTGAAGGTAATGTATCCATGGGGAGGCATTTTAGAGAAACCTTGCCTTTGATAGTTGAATATCTCAATAATTTTACTAGCCTAACTAGTTGCATTCTCTAATTCATTTCCTCATTCAGCCAACAAATACAGTCACTATTCTAGTTAATGAGGATGTAGCAGAGGAAAAAAGCAAACTAACAGCAGAACAAAATACACCTTGCTTCCCCTGAGCCGGTGTCCTAATAGGCTAGACATAAATATAAAATAAATATGTGAAATAATATATTTCCATATCATAGGTACACTCACAAGTCAGTCAAAAGATCTTGAGTTTAAAAATAATTATTTCACCCAATACACACATTTTAAGACACAAAGTGGGAGAGTAGATTTTATCAGCTCTTTGTGACTAGTTGACTTCCAATTTGAATCAGTCATCTTGGCCCAGTTTTACATGAATATTTGGATGCACACCAGAGCTTCCATTGGCCAAAATGGTGCAAAAAAAATGTCATTTAAGCTCATGAAATGTATTCCATATGGCCCACTTGGCTATTGAGTCAGCTAGTTTTATTTCATCAGCATTCTGGACTTAGCCACATTATCACGTATCCTGCTTTTTGAATAAGTTATTGCACAATATGGAGAACTTCCATCACAATCTACTTGGATCACAACCAAACTGTTTTATCTTTCGGGCTGAAGGAAGGAAATGAAGTCTCTCCAATGTTATGAGCTAAGTAGGGCCAGTTTTGCTCCATTTTATCTTCTCTTTTGTGTTTTTCCTACTGATCTCCTGAACTGCACTTATTTATTTATTTTTTTTAGAGTTTTGGGCGTCACTAGTGTACCTCTAATTTTCACCTCAGAGATTGAAATCTTATATCTCTACCTCCAGTCTTTGTGAATTTGGGAATATTTCCATGTCCTCTAACAAAAATGCCAGCACATACAGTTGTCAGGTCAATCATTTTTATAAGTTTGGCAGCAGAATCACTGTATTAAAATCTATGGGATATTAACCAATTATTATTTAGTCGGGAGAAAAAAACAAAAATACTCTGTAGGTATTAAAGGATTTATCAAATGAATTAAAAGCATTAAGACACACACACATACACATGAAAACACATACACCCCACATACATTGAGAAGCTTGGGGTACAACGATCTGAGCTACTGTCCCCAATGGTTAGGAAATCAAGGAGTACAATAAATATCAAAAAAACATGCTAGATAATCTTGGTTTTCTATAGCAACAAGCCAGTAATTCTTTATACAAAGCTCACGAGCTATAGGAAAACCTGTATCTACTATGTGCTAAAGATCATGAGAGACTCATTGCTGCTATTAGAACAATATTAGGCTTTGTTCTTCTTCTGCCTTGCAATTCTCATGTAAACTGGTGGAATTTAATCCATAACTCTGTATTAAAGTGATTCTGGGAAAAGCAGTTCTCAGTCTTTCACATCTGAAGAGCACAGAAGACTTTGAGAATGAGATTAGTTACTGGAAAAAAATATATATATATATCCAACATGTCAAGATAGTGGATATGCCAAAATGAATCTTTCCTTGTTAATATACGAAAATAAAAATTTTATTTCTTATATGACTCCTGGTAATCAAAATGACTAGACACATTATAAAAATGTTTGCATGGTGGGTTAATAAGTCAAATGTCTCAGAGAAAATGCAAGATTTTAGTAAGAGAAAGAGAACATTGTCCCAAAAACATAGCACAAAATATAGATTACCAGAAAGGATAGCAACAGATTAGTAGTTCAAGAAATAATGATTGTATTGGCATTGCAGTAGGTGGTGTGAGCATGTCACTGGAAATGCAGCACCTTCCCTGCTGTCAAGGAACTTCCTCTTCAGAGACAGACAACAAGCAAGTCAGTGAATAAATAAATAAATAAATAAATAAGATAAGATAAATGTTATTTATGAGTAAATAATCAGAGTTATAGGAGAGACAGTAAGAAGAGATATGATTTAGACAGAGTGGTAAAGAAAAGGCTCTGTGAACATTTGACATTTGAGCTCACATCTGGAGTTTGAGAAAAAACAGACCCCACAATGAGAAAAGGGAGAAGATGGTTTCAGGGAGAGAGACTGGTCAACACGGGCCCTGAGAGCTGAGAAAAGTCTTCGCGTGTTAAAGGTACGGAATGGAAATCACTGTGGCCGAAAAATACTGAGTAGAGAACAGAATAAAATGATGTTGGAGAGAAACACAAGAATTAGATTATGTAAGGTCTTGGCATGTGCAGTGGAGTAGAAGAAAGGTCGCTGTGGTTTAGTGAAGTTGGTGAGTGAAGAGAAGAGTGATAGATTATGAGGATGAGAGTAGGCAATGGCGACCTCACGTGAGCACTCATAGTTCTCTTTAGGAGTTGGATACTTTTTAAAGAAGTATGAGAGGCCATTGAACAATTTTGAGTATTGTTACTAAGACTGATAATATCTGATTGGAGGTCCACTTAAGGTTTGGAAAGAGCAATTTCTGAAATGAAAACAAAAATTTTGTAGATTTTATGGATAAAACAGTTTAGGAAAAAAACATGAAATCATTATCAAAAAATTAAAAGCAAGAAAGAAACAGAAAGTTTGCTAATTTATGAGAATTTAACTAAACTTTCAGTAAAATAAATGAAAGAAGATGAAGTTTAACTAAAGTCTCACTTGCCCTTTACTTAATTTAAAGTGTAACTTCTGACAAATTACTTACCATTGTTTTTGTATTTCCTTTTTGTAGTTTTAAACACTGTATTATGTTTTTATGTTTTTTAAATAATTGGTTGTATTCCTTCATGTAATCAGTTTTTAAATTCAATTTTCATTGTACCACATAATTTTATTGCTCTGTTTGTTGTCAACCATGTATAATTATTATTTTTTTGTTCATTGTTTAGATAATTTTCTCCCATGGAGTATATAAAAGAAAACAATAAGCTAAAGTGTTGAAAATAACTGTAAACTATAAAGTGTATAAAGAAAGATTTAGGTCAAAAATTTAAAGAGAAAACTCCTTGTATTTACTTAAGAATCATACGGTATGACAGAACCATGAAGCTATTATTTCATGACTTTGTCTTCTCACCATAAATGTGATAATTTTCAGTGTTATTATGGTTAATAGTCATCATCACCTTACATAAATTTTGACCTCTTTTGTATAGATAGGTCAGAGTGCCAGGTCTAGGAAGAAAAAGTGATATTTCCTCTGAAATCAGGCTTGGAAGACAATCCTCCCTTGGTGATGTAAACTTTTATTTTGCAGGATGCAAGAATAAATGTCAAGTTTTGCAGTTCAAAATACGAAAGGACCAATCTAAATTAAATCTGGATGGAGGACACATAAATCGATGTTAAAGGAGGCTCAGAGTAGAGATAAATTTTGAGAATATATTAAAAATTTCAAAATTTATATTTGTTTATGACATAGATAAGGAGATGAGAGATCCTTCTTTAAGAAAGTAGTATCTTATGTTTCCATAGCAGTTTGCAGTTTCAAAGTCTTTATGCTTCTAATATTTCATATGAGTCTCAGAGTAATCCTCTGAGGTGAACAAGACAGCCACTTTCCCCATGGGTAATGTAGGAGCCAAAAAATGTGCCTTGCTTATATCATGTATGTGACAGAATTGAGACCAGACACTCACCTTTGATTCTCTTCAAATACATTTTACTATATTATGCAGCCCTATTATCTTCTGTCTGGAAAAATAAATGAAAAGTTGAACTATTTCACCTTTTATGAAAAAATAAGTATGAACCTTACACTTAAGTATAAAATAAAACTAACCAGTATGATTTGGTGTGATATCAGTAGAAGAAAAACAAGAAATTTTGTTTTATGAAAATCTTTTAGAAAACATAAGGATCAGAAGCTATCATTTATTAAGTGTCCACTATGAACCAGTTTCTCAATGAATAGTATTAATTCTGTTTTAGAGATGAAGAAATACTCAATGTTTCTACTAGATCAGTCAGGACTCTTAGTTTTAATCCATGAAAATTACTCTCGCTAATTTAAAATATTTTTTAAGGATACTAGCAATTCTCTAACTCTCTGGGAGGGCCAGGGAAACTAGCTTAAAGGTGCAGCAGCCAGGACCTGTACCAGCATGGGAGCACACTTTGGAGACCCCACAGCACAGGATTCAAGGAGAGGCAATTCATATACCCAGGAAGCCACCAATGGATTCGTTGCCGTCTGTCTTTCGGCCATGTTCTGCCATCTTCACGAGGAAATGAATTATTCATTGTGCTTTCTCTACTCCAAGTCAAAATCTCACAAAGGCACATCTTATTTATTAAGTCTAGGTTACATAACAGAGTTCCTTTTTTTTGTTTGTTTTGTTTTGTTTTGTGCTTTTGTTGTTGTTGTTGTTGCTGTTTTTTGGTAAAAGTGGTACTTACAACATGGTAAATTCCCTAAACAAAGAACCTCTGATTAAAAGTGGTTGAGTGCCATAAACATAACACATATTCACTATACAACTGTGTTAGATTTCAAAAACAGCCACAAATTCTTCCTTCCTTTACATATACTCAGGCCTTTACAATGTGAGTGTTGCAGCTCTTCCCATAAAAATGTAGTCTGTTTTCCTGAACCATGAATTTGGCGGATGTTGTGACCTGTTGGAACAACACAATGAGGTAGAAATGACACTATGCTGGTTGCCAGCCTGCGCCTCAGGGGCCATCTGCTCTTCTGCTGTTTCTCTGAGAACACTGCTGCACCAATGAGAACAATTCCAGGCTAATATACTGAAGAATGCAGTTCATGTGAAGGAGACAGTGTTGTCTCAGCCAAGGCACAAACACAGGGGAGCAAGCAAGACCCCCCAACCCACCCCAGGTAACCTGCAGTTGACCACAGATGCATGAGTACGCTCTATCAAACATGCAACTGGGCTATGCCAGAAGAACAATCCCACCAGCTGGCAAACCTTATCTGCTTAATGCCGTAAGCTACTAAAATGTTGGGTGGTTTGTATGCAACAAAACTATCTGACAAATTTACAAAAATGTTATTTTCACAAGCATTTGTGTGCATAACCAGCTTCACATACTTGAAATTCTTTTGGAAGGTAGATGTGGGTGAGGTGAACTTTTTTGACCACACTACAGGCAATTTGCATGACTTCAAGTGCTCCAGTGGCACTGTGCACAGAGGGGCTTATGGTTCCACTGTGCACATGACTGTCTTGAGGGATAGCCAAAAAGGGATTTTCTTCATATGGCTTCAAGTTACTTTAATGCCAATATAGCTTTTATCACAGCCTGCCAATGTAAGTCGATATAGTTATTTCCTATTCTCATTTAACTACACATATTGTGAGTTGCAGTGTTCTTTTCTTATCTGTATAGCCCCTCAATAGCTGTTTATTATAATATTTGCCATATAGTCACCTCCTTCTGACAGCAGGGTAATACAGCTTAATGAAATATTTGTAAAGCCCAATGAACTGCACAGAAGAAGTAGGCTTTTAAATTCTAAATTATGTTTCTTACAAACACCATTAATAACATATTCTCCTCACATCTGTGTAGCTTGTGACTTTACTCAACCAACCACACACCTTGTAGTCACACCAAATGAAATGTTAGGTCTGCGAATGATTCTCATGCAGACAAATTGTTGAGGCATGACACATTGTGGAAGCTGTGCTCAACCAGCTTGGGAATTAATAGAGAGAAGACTGCAAATTGCTGAGAGCTTTTCCAATAATATTTCTTGTCTCTATGATGATCACCATACTTCAACACCTTTTTATTCCTCCTGGAAATGTTTAGACATTATTATTTAATTGTGTCACATTATCAATTAATGTATCTCTAAATTTTCCTCAGACTCTGTCATATCTGAGACCATGCTGTGTCAATGAATCACACATTGTTAAAGCTAAAAGGAACTTTTAAGGTAATACATAGGAAATGTTTAATATAATGCCTCGTAAGTAGTAATTAGCTAATAAACATTAGTTGTTCTTATTGTTGCTTTTTACTATTAGTATTTAACCTCTTGATGCAAAAACGAGAAAACTGAACTTTCTACTAAAATGTAGCCAGTAACATATTTAGTAGCTTACAACTTTAAGAAGATCAAATCTTGCCTTTTGTCATTTGAAAAATATCGTCAAGTGCTTCCTATATTTACATATAGGGAATATGGGCAAAATCTGAGATGGAATTCTTGTGTTTCATCTACTGACAGTTTATTGACACCAGCACCTATCCATGTGTAAATGTGTGCTGTGGCCTTCAACTTGCCTTCTGACCTAGGTCAGCCCATATCTGTCTAGTCTTGGTTATAAACAGTGTTCTGATTAGGAGGCATGTGATATACTAGAAAAGGCAGAAAACGGCAGAACTGAATTACTCTGTAAGATGAAGGAGTAAGGATTTTGAAGTTCCCTGTGGAAAATCTGGGAATAAGTAAGGGGATGAAAGAGGAAGGAAAGAGAAGATCAGGAGAAAAATGAAGGAGACGGGAGGAAGGAAGAGAGGAGGAAGGGAGAAGTTAGTAGTGCTAAGTGCTCTTTGTGATAGGGTTGCTGGGTAAAATACAGGATATCTAGTTAAACTGAAGTTTCAGATAAAATGATGAATAATTTTATATGTCTCTAATAGTGCGTGGGTATCAAACAATCAGTTAATCAATCAATAAATTCCATGTTTAGCTAAAATCAAATTTGAGCATTCAGTATTTCTATTTGCTAAATCTTGCAACCTTCTATTGGGGATATAGACAGAAATAAAAAAAAATGTATACAAATTAAACATATATATTACGGCATGTAAGAGGTTAATCTCCCCTTCCTCTCCTCTACAGAGGCTGTAGATCTCTTCTCTGACTTTTTTCTGTCTCCTTTGCCTGCTCATTCTTGATTATTCCATTAGTCTCACTTAGGTTTCTCAAAGGTACCTTAAGCAGAAGACATCTAAAACAAAACTCTTGACTTTGCCATTCCAGTCTCTGCCACATCATTCTGGAGAAATCACCTGCGAAACCCCGCTTAAAGTAGCTTCCTTGCCCCCATTGTTCCCCACGTCATCATGGTGTTTTATTTCCTCTAGACAATGGTATAATCTAAACAATTTATTTGTTTGCATAGTTATTTCTGGTCTGAGCGATCTCACTAAAATGTAAGCTCGATGAAAACAGAGAACTTGGAAATTTGCTTTACACTACTGTCTTAGTACTTAGCACAACTGTCCTTTACAAATCAAAATTTAGTAGATGTGGAGTGAATTGATGAATAAGTAATCTACTCCCTAAACTTAGTTCTGTGGCACCATTTTATGTCTCAGAGAATGGCATTACCAAGTATCCAATTTTGTAATCGCCATAAATGTTATAGTCCTTCATGCAATCTTTGAGGCCCCAAGGTCCATATCCAAACAGTCACATTCATTTCTAAATTGTATCTATTACCTTTTATGTGTTTTTAAAATCAGCCAGATTCTTTCCATTTCCACAACAGTTACATTGGCTCAGATACTATCAACTCGACTTTGAAATTTTCTGCAGTCTCTTGTGAGTACATGTTTGGTGAGTACATATTTACTCTTGTCTCCTCCTGAAGAATTTCCACACTACAGTGGAGTAATTTTATGGAAAAGCAAACTTGGCCATGTTACTCCCGCTCCAACCCATTCCCACCTTTCAATAAAGAGAATTCAAGGTGAATCTTTATTTTTAAATAAGTAAATAAATAAACAAAGAAACAAACAAATAAATAAAGACCTATGTTAGCCATCGAAGATTTGGCCTCAAAAATCCCCAACCTCAACAAACACGATTTCACGGCTCCATGTTTTAGTTTTCTCTCTCTCTCTCTCTCTCTCTCTGTTTCTCTCTCTTTGCTCTCTTTTGTTGTTGTTGGATGTCGGATCTCAAATGCATGCAATTGAATTTTTTTATTTGATCTCTGGTTTTTAAATACATCATCATTTTTCATTCATGAATAGTCCTCTGTTTTTATATTTTTTAATCTTTAATATAATAAGTTTTTTCTAATCCATTATCTAATTCAGGATTTAGAACACTAATGCATCTTACATCTCTTAATGAGCTCATTCCTTACCCCGCCATTTGTCAACTACCTCAACCGGAGGTAACCACTAGCATGAAACTTTGTGTGTGTGTGTGTGTGTATGTTGTGCTTGCTGGTCAAATCTGGCCTGAGGACTGTCCTTTTATAGCTAGTGAGCTAATCATGATTTTTACACTTTTAATGTGGTGTGAAAAGAAACAAATAATTTTCTGTATGGGAATACTTGTTTTTAAATAAATAATATATTGATGAGCCCATTCATATTCCCGCAGATAGCTATAGATCATTCATTTTGACTGCTATATAATGTTTCATTGAAAATTTATTGCACTTTATTCATTTCTATTCCCTGTCTTTAAGTCATCTTTCAGTTTTTCAGTTAAACTATGGATTATTGCAACATGTACATCAGTTCTTTCTTAAAATTGTTAACTTGGACTCATTTCCTTAGATCTTAGCTAAATCTTCACTTCTCAAGGAAGTATTCTTTGCTTCCCCTGACCACATTAATTATCCTCATTAAAAATGTGTGTACTTCTCCATTAGAGTAAATTTTATGGGATTAACTTCTCGATTATTTCTGATCTTTCTCCTCCATTATAATTTCCATCAGGGCAAGGCTCATGATTTTTTTGTTTGTTTGTTTTTATCCCCAGCATCTAAAGTAGTGGTTGGCACTGAGTGGATTCCAAGTAAATATTTGTTAACTGAATTTAAGCAGTGAATATTACTCACTATTATATTTTTGCATGTATGTGAGTAAATTATCCAAAGACAATTGAAAACATTATGGAACGCTGTACCTAGGTAGAAGGCAGAAGAGAAACAGATGGAATAAATGAAAGAGTATGAAAATGAGAAAACAACTGACATCTGAGTTATGTCTAAAGCTAACTACAATACAAGAGAGAAGGATCATAAAGCCAAATGGGGTCATAGATGGAACAGCAATTCTCTGTTGTTAGATTGGCAAATGCTCATATATTTGATCAGGTCAAATGTTGAGACTGAAAAAGTTTAGTAGAATTTACCTCTTCTGAATTTTTTGTTTGAAATACAAGAAGACTAGATGAAATTATTTCTAAAGTGTTTTTTGGAGCTTATGTTTTATGCTTTCATGTTTTACACACATGTTAATTCATTTACAATAACATTGATTCTCCATCTTAATCAGTATCTTCTCGTGGGTAACACAGTTCTATCAATGAACTTGTATGTGGGATGAGTGTACACAACACTGCCTGGACACCATTACCTACCGTTCTGTTTTGCCAGCTGGAAGACAATAACACAAGGCAGTCTTGTTCTTAATAGTGTTTCCTGGCTGGGCGCAGTGGCTGAGGCCTGTAATCTCAGCATTTTGGGAGGCTGAGGCGGGCGGATTGCAAGGTCAGGAGTTCCAGAGCAGCCTGGCCAACATGGTGAAACTCTATCTCTACCAAAAATAGAAAAACAAAAACAAAAACAAAAAACTTAGCCGGCGTGGTGGCATGCTCCTGTAATCCCAGCTACTCAGTAGGCTGAGGCAGGAGCATTGCTTGAATCCCGGAGGTGGAGGTTGCAGTGAGCCAAGATTGTGCCATTGTGCTCCAGCCTGGGCTACGGAGCAAGACTCGGTCCTGGGGAAAAAAAAAAAAAAAGTGTTTCCTGTAGTATTTTATTATCATTGCCATTTCAGATGAATATCAACTTTTTTATTTTAAGAATGTGTATTCTATCTTAATTTTTATTTATTTATTTTTAGTAAATAGCATCCATAGGCATGTATTATGGAGCATCCTGTGACGTCCTGCCTGGATGCACTGGCTAAAGATTCCTCTGAAAAGCCACAGAACAATGTTTTCTTGGTTCTTAGTAGCAGAAATCATTGATTTTGATTAACTGTTTTGCAAGCCTGTTGCGAACTCCTGCTTTGTCTTTGTTTTATTCTGTTTATTTATCACCAATCTGCGCTGGGTCCCTTCACGATGTAGCCACAGTTAGAGTGAAATTTCTCTCTTCATCCCCTTCAAGAGAAAGAGACCTCCGTTGTTTAAAAACAAGCAAATATAAAGCAGTTTTATAGGCACTCTTATTTCAGAAGATGTTTGAGAATATATATGTATTCTTAAAATACTGATTGTATATATGTAAGTATTAAAATCAACGCCATTTCTAAAATCTACTTTGAGCCTTTCACTTATGAGGCTTATCACCATGTCTGCTTTTGTAATGTACTAAGTTCCTGAAAAGTGTACTGATTGTCAGGCACATTGTCACAAAGGGCATGTGGTGTGAGTGCCTTCATCTGCCACTTACTTACATTATGTTCAGTGAGTTTACGTGCAGTTACCTTGTCTTACCACAAGATGGTGGTAAAAACAGTAAGGCATTCAATGTGCACCTGGGTGGGAAACCACAGAAAGAACACAAAGAAGTGAAGTTTAGGGGTTTATTGGAGACAACGTAATCAATAAATTAGTAATATAGGAAAACAGAAAATTTTTGAACTCTAAATTATGAGCTATTTTCTCATTTTCTTTGAGTTCCTCTACTGAACCTTATAAACGTTCTCGCTTTCAAACGTAATTGCCAATTGGGCTTTCAAAAATTATGTTAAAATTATACTTAATTTTTCTATTTTCTTGATTTGTATAATTGTATCATTACATCTGAAAAACTATTCTAGAAGACAGGCTTTGTGGGTGTATTAGTCTGTTCTCACGCTGCTAATAAAGGTATACCTGAGACTGGGTAATTTATAAAGAAAAGAGGTTTAATTGACTCACACACAGTTCCACATGGCTGGGGAAGTCTCACAATCATGGCAGAAGGCGAATGAGGAGAAAATCAAGTCTTATATGGCAGCAGGCAAGACAGCTTGTGCAGGGGAAGTTTCCTTTATAAAACCATCAGATCTCATGAGACTTATTCACTATCATGAGAACAGCATGGGGAAAGGTCCACCCCCGTGATTCAATTACCTCCCACCGGGTCCCTCCCATGACACATGAGGATTATGGGAGCTACGGTTCAACATGAGATTTGGGTGGGGACACACACAGCCAGACCATATCAGTGGGTTATGTTATTTAATTGCCAATAGGTCTATATTCTATATTCCCAACTTAAAGCTTCCAGAAACTGAATTATTACTTTTTTGTATCCCCCATAAGAACTATTACTCACAGATAAACAGCCAGTGTTGCATAAATGCATGGTGCTCTGCATCCTATTCAAATCTTCAGCAAATTATGCTGTCTGCTTTTAACAGGTCATCTGACCCTGAAGCGTTTTGACTGTTTTTATTCCAGGAAATCTACAGACCAGCACATTTAAGAAAATTAGCAGAGCCAAATTTGGGAAGCAAAGACCTTATTGTTTCCTCAAAGACGCTTGAGGCACAGCATACGATAATCTGTTGAGTTTTCCCCTGGAATATATCAGGGACTCTTCTCGCTTAAAGGTTGTTCAACTCTAGGCCTCGTTGTTGTGTTTTGCAACTTTGTCACTTTTCAATAGTCAGTTTTGCTTTCTGTGGTGGGTGGTCTTAGCAGAGTATAATAATTATGAATTCCCTCTCACATCGTTTCTTCATGTCTTCTGATATATCTCTACCACAAGTTGTTATGAAAGTAGGAGGTGAGTGGGTGAGTTTATAACGAGTATCATCTGTAGCCCCATACGTTCCAGGATAACATGTAGGACAAAGACAGATCTTCTTTTGAGATTCCAAAGAATTAAGAAAATAGCAACTTGCACTGTGATAAGCCACTTTTCATCCAGGATGTTTGAGAAAAAAGGTCTCGCTTGTGCATTTCCTTTGTTTGGTTAACCCTTCCTCCTTCCCGATTTCATAAAATAGCAGTTAAAACAATGAAATGTAAGCATATATTTCCTTCATAAAACTCTAAATCTTTAAAGGCAGTAACCTAAATATTCATACCCCTATTGTCTAGACCAGAAGTTGACAAATTAAAGCCCCACAGGCCTACTTTGTCCTACTGCCAGTTTTTGTAAATAACACTTTATTGGAACACAGCCATGCCCATTTATTAATTATTGTCTATGATTGTTTTTTTTTTTTTTGAACTACAATGGCAGAAGTGAGTAGTTGTGACAGAAATAATATGGGTTGCAGAGCTTAAATATATTTCTTCTTTAGCCCTTCACAGAAAAAGTTTGCCAACACAGATTTGGTGCTTGAAAAATGTTTGTTGAATAAATGAATTAATGGAGACTGTCACCTATACTGAGGTCTGACTCTAAATAAAAATGCTGTTTGTTAAGATTGCAGTCTTACTTAAATTATGAGTCAAGAGATAATGAACGACTTATCTAGTGAGAATACACAATGAAACGCTTTACTTGATTTAGTCAGTTTATTGAAACAACTGACCGTGGTACCCTTTTTTTGGTAGTTTATTTTGGAAATTGAAATATCTGAGTCTTAATTATCTTATCAAATTATTGGTTCGTTTTTGTATTATATGGACTAAGTGGTCCATCATATGGAAATGTGCTACATAGGTCATTAATTGAATGAAGAAATAGTAACAATTTATTGACATAAAAATAAAATAATCAAGTGAGATAAAAAGTTTTTTTTAACAAATTTTAATTTTTAGAGCATTTTTAAATTCACAGCAAAATTGAAGGGCAGGCAGCACAGAGAGTTCCTTGGTCCTCCCCACACACACAGAGCCTCCCCAACTATTGACAACCCCCATCAGAGTGGTTCACTTGTTATAATTAATGAACCTAAGATGGACACATCATTATCACCCAAAGTCCATAGTTTACATTAGGGTTTATTCTTACTGTACATTCTATGGATTTTGACAAAAGTAAAATAACATGTCTTCACCCTTGGAGTAGTATACAGAATAGTTTCACTGCCCTCCAAATCCTCTGTACACTGCCAATTCATCCTTCTTTCCCTTCTGACTTCTGAAGACCACTGAACTTTTTACCATCCCCATAGTTTTGCCTTTCCCAGAGTGTCGTATATTTGGAATCACACAGTGTGCAGACTTTTCAGACTGTTTTATTTCACTGCGCAATATGCTTTGAAGTTTTCTCCCACATGTCTTTGTGCTTGACAGCTCATTTCTTTTTGTCCCTGAACAATATTTCATTGTCCAGATGTATTACAGTTTGTCCATTCACCTACTGAAAGACATCTTGGTTGCCTTCAAGTTTTGGCAATTACGAGCAAGTTGTTATAAATATCCACATGCAGGATTTTGTGTGGACATAAATTTCATCTTATTTTTATAAATAGCAAGGAGTGTGGTCATTGGATAGTAGAGAGTGCGTTTAATTTCATAAGAAACTGCCAAACCGTCTTCCAAAATGGCTATACTGCTTTACATTTCCTCCAGCAATGAATGAGCACTCCTGTTGCTCCACATTATCACCAGCATTTAGTGTTGTCAGAGTTTTGCATTTTCACCATTCTACTAGGTGTGATTATGTTTTTAAGCATAAGAATTTGCAATGCTTTCAAAATTTTAAAAACAGATTTAAATATTTGGGTATGTGGTAGCATATACAACATTTCTCAAAACAAATTGATCATTGAAACATTTTACTGGGGGAGAGCCTAGAAAATAAATATTCCTGGGGACCTGCTGACAGCATTTTTTATCTCTGGTACCTAGCCTAGCATAATGCCTGACACACAGCAGCTGTCTGTGGAATAAATGAATGCTTGAGTTTGGAGCTCATAGAGAGATCTGGCTTGGCTGGAGCCTGAATGAATTCAGATAAAATGGGATAATCTTGGGCCTACTCACAGAAAAAGAAGCTAGCATTCATATGCAGGAAAGCCCCCAGGCTTAAGAAGCTATTATATGAATGTTCCATTTTAATGGGATAGGTTAATTAAATGGTTAATTGTAGCATTAAAATAGAAATAGATATATGAGACCAATTAATTGCTTTTTTTATGAGCTTTTAAAATTTTATATATTTGGCCAATACCTCACAATAATTCAGTATTCTTTGGCAGCCAGTAGTTGCTGATGGCAGTTTTCTTTGTCAGAATTGTTATCAAACTGTGCTATTAAAAGAGATTGATTTAGTAAGATCTGGGTAGATCTGTAACAAAAAAGCAAGCAGTCCAAGCTGTTGTCTAACATACAGGAATTTGGATAGATTTTTCTGTATCCTCTTGGCTTAAGCTGTGGTTTATCATATTTTGAACGTGGTCGGAGCAAGCTTCTCCAAATGTGTCTCATACAATTATACATTTAAGCCAACATTTTATTTTGGAAAGAATGTTTATATAACTTTGTGTTTGGCTTCATATATTTATTTAATATACAATTTCTGTTGACATTTTCTCAGTTCTTATTCTAAATAGGAAATTTATGTTATTCCAGTTTACAAATGAAGAATCTAAATTCTTGAGCAGATTTCAATGCAGTTTTAACAATAAAGTATGAAATAGAATAACATTTAATAACTTGAATATTGGCCTTTTTTTAGGTCAAATTTGTTTGATGATTCAATTTATTTAAAAAATTTGTATGTAGCTTTTTATACTTTACGATAAACATTACAATAATTTCCTCTTTAGTGTTTAAACATTCTGAAATGATTTAGGCTTTTTTTCTTGTTCAGATTGTTAAGGTTGTAAAAGCACTTATTTCTACTTTAAAAAGTTTACAGATATACCAAATATGGTAAAGAGTAAGCACATTTTGGAAATTTGGTAATTGCTATTGAAATGTAAATTTCTATGAATTCAATTTTAATTATCATTATTCTTATTATATTAATAAAGAATATTCAGATGTTTTCAAAATATATTTTATAATCAGGAAAGAAATTATATTCATGTGAATGGAGGTGGAAAAATTCTTAGAATATGAAAACATAAAACATTCACTGGATACGAGTTAAAGTCAAAAAGAGTCTTAAAATTAAATTTAGTAAGTTATTTGTTAATCACTTTTTTTTAGAACACTTGATCTGTTTTTTCAAGGGAAATGCTATAAATAATTGTTTTGGATTGAACTTGTTCCACTAGCCTATAAATAACAAATCACCCTGAAAAATGTGCCTGGGGATAAAGCAAACGAGGTAGAGATAGGACTATTGGTAAAGATCTCTGTGTGTCATGGTACAATATGAAAAACACGTCATAGAAAATGGGGATCACTAAAGGTTGCCAAGAGAACTGGACTAGTTTGGTTTGTGTTTTAAAAATACATTTGTGTAGAGAATGTCTCGTGTATGCAGGACTGTAGTTGTTAGGAATCTATCACAGTTTAGGAAATTTCACAAGAGCTTGAACTGGATTATAATTCAAGGTATAAACCATGATGAGGGAGTTTCCCAGTGGTCAGCAAGAAAGAAAGCAATAGGTGAGGAAGAGTAGTCTCTATGGAGGAAGGTCGTAGAAAAGTGCAAGAAGAGTGAATAATTAAAGGAACTGGACTGTAAGTAGTCAAGATGGGGAAAATGGATATGGAAAGGAAAAACTGAGGTTAACACTCTGCAGTGAGGAAGAATAAAGGAAGTTGTGGGGAAGAAATACTGAATTGAGGAGTTCTCCCATCAGGTTAGAGCAAACGACTATGTGAGTCATGATTACACATTGTGATTATAGTTGCTAGCTCTATGATTGTGAGCTAGGCATTTGAGTCAAAGGAGTGTCTGTACAAATGCTATATCATTAAGAAGAATTTAAAGGGATTCAGATATATAAGTAAATGAATTTTATTAAGATACGTAAGTATAATTATGGAAAAAAACATTTAGCTCTACAGAGAGAAGTTCTTTTAGTTCTTGCTATGTGAACTTGTTTAATAATTTAATTGTATGATTCTCATACCCTGTATCTAAGAACTTAGTCAGTTTAGAAACATGACTTAGAAGAATCTGAAGAAATATGGCTCCATGTCCAGTTTAGGACTCACTGCTAAGCCATGGCATTGTTAATAAGCTACTATATGGCTGAGTTTGGATTTTCTCACGTGTAAGTGAACCCATTAATACATTTTTTTGATGGCAAGTTAAACTGAAGATAACCCCTTATTTTCTCATCTTCTTATTAAAAATAATGAAACAAAGGCAGATTTCAGTTACTTTTTACAGATAATCTCAGTTTGAGTTCTTGTTCAGTTACCTTTCATTTACCTGGGCTCATGGGTTGCAGGGATTTGGGAAAATAATAAAAGACAACAAACACAAAAACTTATATACTGAGTCCCTTATCTGACCCAGCGGTGAATTCCTTTGAAGCTATGTATGCAAAGTACTTTCTGGCACCTGAGCTTAACTGAACAGCAAAAGAGACACACTCCTTGATAATATACTCAGGGATGAATTGATTTTGTACTCATAGGCAACTGTTCACACACTAGCTCAGCTAAAGTTAGTTTACATTCTCAAATGTCAGGCTAACTGGGACCCTAAGCCTTCTGGATCTACAGCAGGTCTAACTATGGTTCTCACACCCGATAACAATCTAAAACCAAACAGTGATGATTATAAGAGCAACATGGAACATTTTTCTCTTGTGGAGGTATATTAAATCTTTTTGTATTATTACACATCTTTCTTCTGGGTTTTTCTTTTTTTTATTATTATTATTATACTTTAAGTTCTAGGGTACGTGTGCACAACGTGCAGGTTTTTACATATGTATACATGTGCCATGCTGGTGTGCTGCACCCATCAACTCATCAGCACCCATCAACTCGTCATTTACATCAAGTGTAACTCCCAATGCAATCCCTCCCCCACCCCCCCCACAATAGACCCTGGTGTGTGATGTTCCCCTTCCCATGTCCAGGTGATCTCATTGTTCAATTCCAACCTATGAGTGAGAACATGCGGTGTCTGGTTTTCTGTTCTTGCGAAAGTTTGCTGAGAATGATGGTTTCCAGCTGCACCCATGTCCTCTAAATTAGTTTTTTATTACTGTGGTATTTCTGCCTCGCTTTGGCAGTCATATTAATGATCGTTATGACACTATTTTACTAACATTCACTCAGAAAATTAGTCATTTACTACTATTTAAGAAATTATGACAATAAATTTAACATATATTAAAAGCATTCCTATTAAAAACAGTGTTTTACACAAGTTAAACACAAATTTTAGGATAAAATTAAAATAATAAAATTCAGCACAGCAAAAGAGTATAATTTTATTTTTTAAATGAGTATTGTATATTTTAAATGAAGACACTAATTATAAAAGTGTATGTCATGCATGGTAAAATGAAATATATTAGAATTAAAGACAGAAACTTTAAATATCTTTTTTCTATATAATTTTTTCTATACAATTTTAATAACTTTTTAAATGGTTACAATTAACATTACTGAAAAAGAATTTCATAATCTGAATTTGTTGAGTATACATGTCTGTAAACTCACAGAAAAAACAGAAGAACACTCAGCAAGATGTTGACAGGGCCATCTTTGTGCTATTTGAATCTTCTGTTTTTTACAGCATGCATTTTATCATCTGATATGGTTTGGCTCTAGGTCCCCACCCATATCTCATCTTGTAGCTTCCATAATTCCCACATGTCGTGGGAGGGACCCAGTGGAGATAATTGAATCATGGGGCGGGTCTTTCTCATGCTTTTCTTGTGATAATGAACAAGTCTCAAGAGATCTGATGGTTTTAAAAATGGGAATTTCCCTGCACAAGCTCTCTCTCTTTATGCCTGCTGCCATCCATGTGAAGATGTGACTTGCTCCTCCTTTCATTCTGCCATGATTGTGAGACCTCCCCAGCCATGTGGAACTGTAAGTCCATTAAACCTCTCTTTTGTAAGTTGCCAAGTCTCAGGTATTCTTTATCAGCAGTGTGAAAACGGACTAGTATATCACCAGAAGAAACAATTCAAACTGTTTAATAAAATTCAAAAGTCATCAAGAGCAAATATAACAGAGATTGGATTCTTGTGTGAGTCAGGATTCTTCAGAGAAATAGAACTAATATGGAGAAAGAGAGAGAGAGAGATGTACACATACATATGGAGAGAGAGAGATGTATATTTATTTTTAAAAATTTTAGGGAATTGCTCATTCCATTGTGGAGGCTGGCAAATCCAAACTGCAGGGAAGGCTGGCAAGCTGGGGATCTGGGGAACAGTTGCCATTAAAGAGAAACTTTTAAGGGAAGATACTTCTGCTTCCCTCTGACAAATTACATAGGGAAGAAATAAATGCAGATACAGGAT
This sequence comes from Colobus angolensis palliatus, assembly GCF_000951035.1. Lineage (NCBI taxonomy): Eukaryota > Metazoa > Chordata > Mammalia > Primates > Cercopithecidae > Colobus > Colobus angolensis. Next base: position 12,239,330 of record NW_012116154.1, on the reverse strand, counting down.
CTGAAAAAAAAAATAATTAATAAAAGTGCATGTGTGTGTCCTGTGTGTGTTGGGGTTGGGGATAGTTGGTTTGTGGTTGTGTAGCCCTGAAACTCTCCATCTTCCAGATAAGATAAATTCTCCCCTTACCTCTATGTTTCCTTTGCAGAACTTCACATGCCCTAAGAGTCAAGAAGTTATCTCTGATTTCCCATGCTTCATGTAAGACCAATCCTCCACCATCCTCCAGGCCCCCTGTGCAGAATCCAAGAGGTGGAGAATAGCAAAGTTGTGTGCTGTGGACTAGAAGCACTATTAATAAGAGGTAACCAGGATCTCAAGGGCTCTTCATATTTCTGCTAAGACTTAAGAAACTTTCTCCCTCAGATCATAGCCTCTCGGACTAATCTAATCACATAATTTATCTCTATGTATTATAATCACTCAGGTGCCCAAGACTCTATGATTATCTCTCATGACCTGGACATTTATGCCTCAGTAATTTTCTTAATCCAATATTATTTTACCACATTCCCTGATTCAAAAAGCTTTCTATGTGTCCTCCAGGTCTTATGATCTGGCATCTGCAGGATCTCCTGTATCTTCAAACTCTTCTCTGAACATTTATTTTATTTGTTCTAATCCTAGCTGAGCACTCCTTTTTGGTCACTATGTTTTCCCTACAGTCCTCTTAAGTAACTTAAGTAATGTGCTCACACCTTAACACTAGCTCTGAAGGAAGGGCTGTTAGCTCTTCTACATCCCACATATTGGCTTCTTCTGTTCTCATCGCCAGTTTCAGACTAGTTTTTTATCCCTTTGGCCTAAACTCCTCAAACTTTGAATAACATGACCTCTGTTTATTGTACTTACTAGTGTTCCTTTTTGCATTGACCAACAGTTTCTCAAGCTGTTCTATCTTATTTCTTCATCAAAAAATTATAGATTTTGACTCAACATCATTCTCTACGGCATTGCTTCAGTCACAAGCATTAAGAGATGAACTTCCATAGACAATTCTTCTAAATGTTTTTTCACCTCCTTTCCTTCAAAGATTTGTTTTTCATGCTTCCACAAACACTCAATTCTATATTATACTTTGACATTGTCATTTTGAATAACTGAGGACTCTCAATAATATAAATTTGACATTTAGTACACAACCTTTGGTTCTAAACTTTGTGGCTATTCTTTGACCTGAGTAGAACATAACAATTTATTGATCCATTTTTACTTGCCCTTATCAACCTCAATTTAGACTCTATGCTAATATAATTTCTTTTTTGCATCTATGTTGCCAGCGACATCTATTAATATATTGTTCTCCAATAATTAGTTCTCAGTATTCATCTTAATTGACCTTTGTAAAACTTGTGTCAATTTATTATTCCATCATTCTTAATATTGATCATCCACCTGGCACCTTGGATGAACAATCTCTCTTGATTTTCCTCTTACCTTGCTGAATGTTCCTTCTTGTATTATTTGCAGGCACATCTTCATCAACTAAACCTCTAGGCTTTGAAGTGGACCAAGGCTCAATCATAACCCCTCTCTCTTTTTTCTCTATATCCTCAGTCTGTAATGAACTTATCTTGTCTCATGGCTTTAATATTAATATATATTCTGTTCACTCTCACTTGTGTATCTCTATACTAATGCTCTGCTTTAAACACTCATTTCTTAAGCCTGTAGAACATTTCCATTAGGAAGATTAATAATCTATTAATTAATAATAAACCTGAATTCCTCATATATATATAGATGACATTATCTTACAAAATCATATAGAATATATTGAATATATGTATATATTTTTCCCAATCTTTTTCTCTTACAATCATTCACTTTTAGGAAAAGATGCTTTCAGGTAAAGAAAATAGTAAGTGCAAAGGCCATGATACTGGAGTGTTTGTAATATATTTGAGGAAAAGTAAAGAAAGCTGGATGCCTGGAGCTAAGTTAGAAAACTGGAGCATAGTAGAAGATATAGTTAGAGAGGTAATGAGAGACAGATTGCCATGGGTCTGGGTTGTCATTTCTATGACTCTGGCTTTTGACATAAGTTGAGATGTGCAGTTATTGGAGGGCTATATAAGCACAAGGATGACAAATTCTAATTTATGCTTTATATCAATTAGTGAGTGTTGTGTTAAGTATAGATAGTAAGAGTTAAAAATAGAAGCTAAGCAACCAATTAACTAAGCAACCAATTGTAATTTTCACAATAGCTCAGGAGACAGATGATGGTGTTTGTCCAGGGTGTCATGATGGAAGATGCAAAAGTGGCCTAACTGAATATTTTAAGCTAGTGATGATAAAATTTGGTAGTTTTCCAAAGAACGCTTTTATAATTTTTTTCACTGACATCTCCTATGTAAAATGCTACTAAACTGAATAAGTAGGCATGACTTTTAGAGAAATAACTTTTCATTAAAAGTATTTTTGAAATGTTTAGAAAGATACCTGAATTGATTATATGCATACCTCTTAATTCAGAGGCAGCATATAAGCCAAAAAGAATCATCCCTCATGTAAACATAATGCTAAGCCTAGAGAAAAACCTCACTATGTATAGACATCCTCGGTTTATGGTGGTTTGACCTGTGATTTTTCAACATTATGATGATATGAAAGTAACATGCATTCAGTAAGCTTTTCTACTTATGATGGGGTTGTGTCCAGAGAAACCCATTATAAGTTGAAAGTCTCTTTCGACATAAAATATTTTTGATTTACAATGGGGTTTTCTGGACATAACCCCATGCTAAGTAGAAGATTATCTATATCTTAAATATATAAATAAACATAGAAGCAAAGTCCAAATGGAGTGCACATGAAGAGGTATGAGGCCATAGAAAAACACAGAGGTTGATCATAAGGGGACTTACATTATGTTAAGGAACATGAACTATGTTGAACTGTAAAAGGTCAGTGAAATGTTTTAATCAAAGGAATTTATTAAATAAATAATTATTTTCTAAAGACCACTCAGAGTCAAATAAAGATTGAAATGGAGAAGGGCCCTAGAACAAGGAAGCATGCCAGGAAGTCATTCTTTTCTTTTATTATTATTATACTTTAAGTTCAGAGGTGCACGTGCAGAATGTGCAGTTTTGTTACATAGGTTTACACGTGCCATGGTGGTTTGCAGCACCCATCAACCCATCACCTACATTAGGTATTTCTCCTAATGTTATTCCTCCCCTAGTCCCCACTCCCAACAGGCCCCTGTGTGTGATGTTCCCCTTCCTGTGTCCAAGTGATCTCATTGTTCAACTCCCACTTATGAGTGAGAACATGCCGTGTTTGGTTTTCTGTTCTTGTGTTAGTTTGCTGAAAAGGATGGTTTCCAACATCATCCATGTCCCTACAAAGGACATGAACTCATCCTTTTTTATGGCTGCATATTATTCCGTTGTGTATATGTGATACATTTACTTAATCCAGTCTACCATTGATGAACATTTAGGTTGGCTTCAACTCTTTGTTATTGTGAATGGTGTCGCAGTAAGCATACGTGTGCATGTGTCTTTATAGTAGAATGATTTATAATCCTTTGGGAATATACCCAGTAATGGGATTGCTGGGTCAAATGGTATTTCTGGTTCTAGATCCTTGAGGATTTCCCACACTGTCTGCCACAATGGTTGAACTAATGTACGCTCCCACCAACAGTGTAGAAGCGTTCCTATTTCACCACATCCTCTACAACATGGTACTGGTACCAAAACAGATATGTAGACCAATGGAACAGAACAGAGGCCTCAGAAATAACAACATACATCTACAACCATCTGATCTTTGACAAACCTGACAAAAACAAGCAATGGGGAAACGATTCCCTATTTAATAAATGGTGTTGGGAAAACTGGCTAGTCATATACAGAAAAATGAAATTGTACCCCTTCCTTACATCTTATACAAAAATTAACTGAAAATGGATTAAAAGCTTAAATGTAAGACCAAAAACCATAAAAACTCCAGAAGAAAACCTAGGCACTACCATTCAGAACATAGGCATGGGCAAAGACCTCATGTCTAAAACACCAAAAGCAAGGGCAAGAAAAGTCAAAATTGACAAATGGGATCTAATTAAACTAGAGCTTCTGCACAGCAAAAGCAACTATGATCAGAGTGAACAGGCAACCAACAGAATGGGAGAAAATTTTTGCAATCTCTCTATCTGACAATGGGCTAATATTCAGAATCTACAAAGAACTTTAACAAACTTACAAGAAAAAAAATAAACAAACCCATCAAAAAGTGGGCAAGGATATGAACAGACACTTCTCAAAAGAAAGACACTTCTCAAAAGAAGACGTTTATGCAGCCAACAAATATGAAAGAAAGCTCATCATCACTGGCTATTAGAGAAATGCAAATCAAAACCACAATGAGATACCATCTCACATCAGTTAGAATGGCGATCATTAAAATGTCAGGAGGGCCTTCTTTAATGATTTAGTGATAAGTTGATGATTGCTTGAATTAGGGATACTAGGATAATATGGTGATAAAGACAAGTGAATGTATTTAAGAGAAGTTGCGAATGGTAGCACGGCAGGACCTAGGGATTAGTTATGCATCAGAAAGTAGGGGAAAGGAAGAATTAACACATAATCTGAAACTTTGACTTGGACTTTTGGGTGATGAGCAACCAATTGCTAAAATAAAAAACATAGGAAAATAAATGAGACTTTGAGGTTGAAGAGGAAACAGGATTGATAATGGCCACAGTTTTATGTATGAGATATCTCTAATTTATATAAGTAAAGATTTCTCCTAGGCATATAGTTATATAGCTGTAGAAAAATGAAAACGGAATAGTATATTTACAGTTATAGAAGTGGATGAGTTCACCACAAAAAAAGAATCTATAGAGATAAAATAACAGAGGCAGTTCAGAAATGGCCAAGGAAATTTTTAAGATATGAATAAGTAAGAAGATACTGTAATAAATAAATGAGTAGATAAAAGAAAGAATAAGAAACATAGAAATTGAGAAATTTTGTCAGGCACTTTTTTTCTTTTATTATTTGTTCCTATAAATTCATTGTTTAAATGAAATAGTATGGTGCTATACTACATAAATATGCAAAAGCTTGAAATATTCGGTTGAAACAAAGCAGTTAATCTTAATCGAACGTCTTGGGTACATTTAACCTATTTTGAAAACCAATAGTTTAAACAAATTGGACTCATAAGAAAAAGCTAAATGAAGCTTCTAACTAATAAATATTAATTTTTAGGGAATAACTTGGTAAACATACCCAATTCCTTGACGTTGCATTTGTTTCGAGAGTGCTAAATTATACTTTCCTGTTTTCACTCTAGAGATGACAAAAAGGACCAGATATAAATTGGAGAACAGTAAATTTAGGCCCATTACTAGGAAATCCAAAAACTACCAGATAGAAAAGTAGACACTGGTGAATCTTACAAACACAACTAAATCCATCAGAATAAATAAAACCAATATCAAATAAAATATAAAGCACAAACATTCCACATGATTTACAAAATGTATTTATTTATTTATTTGAGAATAGGTGTTGCTCTGTTGCCAGGTTGGAGTGCAGTGGTGCTATCATAGCTCACTGTCCAGTCAATCTCTTGGGCTCAAAGAACCCTCCCATCTACCTCAGCCTCCCAGCTAGCTAGCACTTCAGGCACATGCCACCACACCCAGCTAATTGTTTATTTAAACCTTTTTTTTTTTTTTTTGTAGAGAAAAGGTTTCACTATGTTGCCCAGGCTGGTCTCAATCTCCTGGCTTCAAGTGATCCTCTTGCCTTGGCCTCCCAAAGTGCTGTATTTACACACATGATCCCCTGATTGGTAAACTTTAAACTGTTTAATTCTACCACTTGAGTATTTGGATCCAGAGTGTTTAGAACATTAATTTGTAAGTCTGGTAAGACATTTGTAAAACTAATTTTTTTTTTGCACAGGAGTAAAACACAACTTACCAAAGCATTCTCTAAGCAAACAATAATTTAGAAATCTGAAATAATATCTACCTGACAGTAGAAAGTCAATATGTGTAATTGGGCCATCCAGTGGAATCAAGAGAATTGTCAGTAAAGCATCCCCTGAAGTAATGTGGATTGCACAGTTCACAATATGATGGACTGAACACAGCAAGAGTCCACTTTTGTTCAGCAAAACAGGCTTCCAAGGTGCTCAACACAAGCAAGAGGGCTATTTTATCAGTGACATTATCTTACAAAAATCATCAGTGTGCTCTTACGTGAGCTGAAAGCCCTTGTAAGCCTTCCTGGGGAATGTAAAGTTTAGCCAACTGAGAGATTGACATTCGCCCAGCAGAATGAAGTAGATGGTGGACAGATGAGTCAGATCAGTGCCTTCAGAAAATCCCAGCTAACTATTCGGTTATAATTAGTATTTTGGAACTGCTGTCCATGTTTGACTCTGACAAGGAGAGATTTCAATGTTTTATTTTTTCTTGAAAAAAAAAAAGGAGGTTGTCTTTTTTGTCATAGTACTAAAATATGTGTGCAAGAATCCTGTCACTCAGAAAATCTCTGGATCTGACTGTCAAAGGAACTTTGGGCATTTTCAGGATGTTAATGAATAGGCATCCATATCTGTATCTTGCACCTGAAGTCAGATGTCAAAGTTAATGTGCACTGAGTATCATAGTACACTTCCACAGAATATACAAGATATTCCAATGGCATAACCCCTGGTTCCTTCAGAGCCAATGAGTATCATGAACCTGTGATTTCTTATGTGATTCCAACTCAACTGACTGAGAAGTGCATAATACGGTCGACCTAGTTTTGCATGACATTTGTTTTAGCATTGTATAGACGTTATCTTAAAATAAAAATTGAGGTAGATAGCTGAGAAATGTCACCCAATTATTTTAATTTCTTAATTTTCTATTATTTATGCTTCTATAAAAATATGTGCATATATAGATACACACATACATATATAATTTTGAGTTAATTTTATTATTCTAATGCCAGAATTCAAAATAAATAAGGAAAAAGAATTTTACTTATTTCATTGAGCTAAGAATCTATTGCATATGAAAATAATTTGAGGGAGGATTTTGGCAACATGGCAGAATAGGAAGAACCAGGAATCTGTCTCCCATCTGAGATAACAATTGCACTGGCAGAGTGGGTCTGATGATACTATTTTGAGACTTCAGAGTCTATTAAAGGCATGGAACTTCCACGAAAGGCTTGGATAGTAAACTGTGGCTAGTTTTAGTCAATTTCAGCTCCTACTACAGTAGCAAGTACCTATTCTCAACTCAGCCTCATGGCAGCTGTGCACATGTTTCTAGAGGAACTTCCATACAGTTGGCACATGGCAGGATGGACAAAAAGGATCCTCCCATCTAGATATCTAGAATATTTTCTGTGATTACTAATTGCTACTTCTGAGTACAGACTTACAGAGAAAAGGATAGGTGGATATTATTGCTTTACCTCCCCACGCTGTTGCAAGCCCTTCTCCTTTTGGCTGAAGTTACTTCCAGAAAATGTTAAAGGCTGGAGCCCTTCTCCCTGTCCCTTTATTTTTTTTCTCTTTCCCTTCGTGTCGCCAGACATTAAAGACTAGGATGTTAAAAGGTAACTGCATATATGAGGAAGGATAGAAAGTAACTACGCATGCCCAGGAAAAGGTACAAGCTCAGAAAAGACCTGAGAGGAACTTAAGTTTACATCCCAAACTGATTCTTGACAATGAGATAGCAGAGACAGTAATAAACAAACAAACAAACAAACAAGCAAAAAACCAGCAAATCCTGGGAAACAGAGAGTTTGATTTTCAGAGTCACCACAGTATTAGATTCGAATGTTCAATTTTCTTTCTTGTTTTTTTTTTTTTTTTTAAATTATTTTACTTTAAGTTCCGGATACATGTACAGAATGACCAGGTTTGTTACATAGGTATACAAGTGTCGTGGTGGTTTGCTGCACCTATCAACCCGTCATCTGGGTTTTAAGCCCCACGTGCATTAGGTATTTGTCCTTATGTTCTCCCTCCCCTTTCCCCCTATCCCCTAATAGGCCCCGATGTGTGTTGTTCCCCTTCCTGTGTCCATATGTTCTGACTGTTCAACACCCACTTACGAGTAAGAACATGCAGTGTTTGGTTTTCTGTTCCTGTGTTAGCTTACTGAGAATGCTGGTTTCCAGTTTCATCCACATCCCTGCAAAAGACATGATCTTATTCTTTTTTGGCTGCATAGTATTCCATGGTGTATATGTGCCACATTTCTTTATCCAGTCCATCACTGATAGACATTTGGATTGGTTCCAATTCTTTGCTATTGTGAATAGTGCTGCAATAAACACGCATGTGCATGTGCTTTTATAGTAGAATGATTTATAATCCTTTGGGTATATACCCAGTAGTGGGACTGTTGGGTCAAATGGTATTTCTGATTCTAGATCCTTGAGAAATTGCCACGCTGTCTTCCACAGTTGAATTAATTTACAATTCATTCCCACCAACAGTGTAAAAGCATTCCTAATTCTCCACAGGCTTGCCAGCATCTATTGTTGGACCCTACCTAACACTATAAATATAATAATTAACATACAATGAATAAAATTTCTTAAACTATAAAACTCTTAGAAGAAAACATAATGTGCAACTTCAAAAATGTTAAATTTAGCAATAATTTTTTGGATATTAAACCAAAGGCACAAGCACCAAAAGAAAAAAGTAAACAAGACTTCATAAAAAATTTTTAAACATTGTGAATCAAAACACAGTATCAACAGATATAAAGGGCAACCCACAGAATGGGAGAAAATATTTGCAAATTACGAATCAGATAAGAGAATATATCTAGAATATACAGAGAATTTCTAAAATTCAGCAATAATAAAAATCACCAATTCAAAAATGGGCAAAGGACATTTCTTTAAAGGAAATATAAAAACGGCCAATAAACACACATACCCACCCTGTTTGTGTTGTTTCTCTGGAGAACATCAATTAAAAGGTACATTCCTGAGTATTTTATATATGCCTATGTTTCTAAGCATTTTATGCAGTGCAACCAGTGTTCATACCACTATAGAATTAAGGTAACAATAAATGCCAATGGCTCTAAAGTTGGTATTAAATAAGTGGATGAGAAACAGCAATTGAAATAATGGTAACATATAAGTTTATAAGGAATACAGATGAAGACCAAGTTGCCTAAGTGTTCAGAGGAAGCGGTAAAAAGAGCAAGGAGGATGGGGAAGAAAGTGATTATTTCAACTCATTTTAGGCCCTGAGGACCAGTTTAGAGCTATGTTTCAAATTATATAGATATTTATTCAGAGCACAGTTCTATATGAGTCAAGGACAGTGTTCTGAGGCTTAAAATAAAGGTACATGTTGTTCCTATATCTTAGACTGAACATAGAAGCAATTTTTCACAGGATACATAATATGATTCTCACAAAGCTCATTAGAGAATATCTAGAAAGAGAAAACGTTAGGGAAATCCAATCATAATCACATTTTTAAAAATAATGTGTTCTTTATATAAACTTTATGTATTGATAAATGACTACTTGTATATAGATTGGAGTTTGAATAAGCGACTACATAATATAAACTGTTTTCTCCTTTTAATGATAAGGATAAAAATATCACCATTAAAAATAAATTTTTCTTCAACAATAACTGTGAAAAGGAGCATTAAAAGTTGCACAAATTAGCAGGTCTGGATTATCAGTTTGTATTTAATATTGACTCTTAAGAACAGCAATTCACAGGTTATTCTAATATCAGGATGATTAAATTACTTTGTACTTGTTATTTTCACTTGAAAAGTGTAACTAAATAAGACATCCACTGGTTATAGTGTTTCCATTATGCAACTGATTTTCAATTTGATGAGTGATTGTGTGATTATTTAATCTACTGTTTTTATTATTGTCTAAAAGCGTATTCATAATCTACAGAGATATTCATGTTATCAGTGTGGACCATAGGTGATAATGTATATCTATCAAACTTTTAAAAACATATGTAAAAATCTCTATTTTTGGTCTGATATTTTTGAGAAAAGTTAAACCTCCTCCACAAAGAGTAAAAACAAACAAACCAAACAAAATATCCAAATACCCAGGCAATGGAAGAGATGAATATACAAGTAAATGTAATGAATAGGAGAAGAATTTTGTCTTGGCTGATGTTTTACTAAAGTATAATTCATACATAGATTCAAAAATAATACAAATACCTAATCCGGAAGCTATGAAGACATGTAATAGTAAATAAGTGTTTGCGTTATTGCCAAATACACTTTAGTCTCCAACTTTTCTGATAGTTTTGTGCTTTGTAAGGTTGTCTATTCTAAATACATATATTAATAATACATATAATATATATAACATATTAATAATCTCTTAATGCAACCACAAAAATAGAATTTGCCTATAGCATATAAAAAAATTTAAAAAACTGGCCTAAATAAAAACTGAATAAAGAATCTAAAATAAAACTGTTATAAATCTTCATTTTTTCCAATATTTTTTCTAAGAAAAATATTACCTAGTACAGGACCCTATACATACAGTCACTTGAAAAATGTCTGCTGAATTGAGTTAAATTGGATTGAATTGAAGAAAATCACTTCTATTTTTGCTAACTTTCACTTGAATTCTGTTGAAAGAACTCCTGCTGTGACTAACAGACCCTCTTTCTAACCACATATTTGTTATTTACCAATTTTTGTCTTCTTTTAAGTTTTAACAATAAGAAAATAGATCAAGACAGATTGTCAGCTGAATTTACTCACTGAATGAATTTACTCCATTCATTTACTCATTCTTTTATCATTACATTTTCAGTAAAGCATAATGATTCTTTGAAGAACTTTTGTTTTCGAAAATGTCTCAGGTATTAATATGTTGGTTTTTTTCTGAGATGAAGTCTCGCTCTGTCACCCAGGCTGGAGTGCAGTGGCGCCATCTCGGCTCACTGCAAACTCTGCCTCCCGGGTTCAAGCGATTCTTCTGCTTCAGACTCCCAAATAGCTGGGACTACACTGGCGCACCACTACACCAGTCTAATTTTTGTATTTTTAGTAGAGACGGGATTTCACCATCTTGGCCAGACTGGTCTTGAACTCCTGACCTCGTGATCCACCCACCTCGGCCTCCAAAAGTGCTGGGATTACAGGCCTGAGCCACCGTGCCCAGCCAATATCATGTATTTTTGAAAGGTTTTATCCTAAATCTTTTTTTATGATTTTGGTTTGTTTCTATAATTATTGTGACAGCAGGGTAAACTATTTCTATTAAGGCTGAATAATCTGGCCTTAATAGGAATTACATATTGATAATTCCTGGTTGTATTAAGCACAAGGTGAGGATTCCAGTCTGATTATAGGCAGGAGCTTTCTAATCTTGAATGCTGTTTTTAAGCGTTCTGACACTACCTTGCCACATCCTATGTCTAAAACATGAGTCTTTGACTTATCATGGGAGGGTTTGATGCTCTGAGCAACTATGTACGTAACTGAGAAGACATGGATGTTACTAGGGTTCTTCTGTGTTATATTTCTATGGTATTATCAACATACCAGGTGAGCTATCAGAAAAGCTATTACTCCTCTTACCATAAATGTAAATAATGCTGCTCCATTGTGTGTTGCTTACCCCAATTACACTTGTTTAAAAAACATACTTTTAAAGATTTTAGTTTAGCTTGTTACTAATTTCTTAAGTATATTTATCTATATTCATGGGTGAGATTTTCATAATCTTTCTAGTTTTGTCATGTTTTGTATCAAGATTAAGATAGCCTAAAACAAAACAAAACAACATCTTGTAGAGTTTTTTCTGTTTCTATTCTTTTCAATAGTTTTGAAAAATCTTTTTTGTAAGAAACAGTTTTGTAAAATTTCTTTCTGATGGTTTTTGTAGATTTTACTAGGGATTTATCTAAGTTGAAAGTTTTCTACTTTTTGTCGTTTTTCAATGTGAATTTCATTACTTAATAGCTATAGATGTAGCACTTTTTTAAAGTAATTTCTCCAGTTTATCTAAATTTTCAAACTTATTTACATAAAGCTCATCATGATCTAATTTTTTTGGTCTTTAATGTGTGTCTGATTTGTAGTGATGGTCCCCTTGCATTCACTGCTTTTGCCTTATGCTTCCCTGTCTCTCATTCTAAAATTTCAGTTGCAAGTATGCTAGAATTTCTCACTCTTTCTTTTAGGTTTTTATTCTCTTATGGTTTTGTGTGTGTGTGTATTTTTTTTCTCTTCATGCTATATTGAAGATATTTTCTTTTGACCTATGCTCCAATTCAGGAATTCTCACTTCAGATCTGTATTATCTGTTTGGAAATCTAACCATCAAGTATATGACTCTGTAATTTCTACTTATTTTATGTTGAAATCTTCAAACATGTATTCTATTTTCTTGGAGATATTAAGCATGTTTAGTTAAAAGTCAGTTGCTAATAACTCCAATTTCTAATACTGTTGTTGCTCCAGTTGTCTTTTGTGTCTTATATCTTGAGATTTTCAATTTCATAGTCATTCTTTATTGCATGTTAGGTTCTTTTTTCATTGTGGACTGGAAATTATATTTGAAGAAAAAAATGAAAGAATAATGTGGCAAGGATAATGTTACATTTTTCAAATAGGATTTACAATCCAGCCCTCCAGATGGGGTAGGAGTCTTTGGGAAATCCAATTCAATTTTAACCATTGAAATGATTTGAAGATGGGTTCTTTGGCTAGGAAAGCTGAGCTATTGCTTGTTCACTCTTGCATTATGTCAATCCCTTTGGATTCCTGTTTCAAATTATGGAGAGTTGATCAGTTCCCTCCCCACCTTGGCAGATCTTAGACTTCAAGTTACTCTCCCACCCTTGCAAGAATAGCAACAATTCTGCCTACCTTATCGCTGTCAGCTTCTGAATTGGCAGAGGCCCCTCAGGAGAAAAATTAAACTGCCTCAAAAGTGAGCCTCACATTTTTAGTATTATTCTCAGTTCTTGGTCTCACAGTTCTTCACTCTAAGTTAGTTCTCTGATGTCTTGAAGCACATAAACTCTCTCTCTCCCTGTATGTTTTCCTGATTTTATAGTAGTTGTTAATTAGAAGATTTGAATTTCCTTTTCTGCAATTACTGAAACTCACAGTCCCATATATACTTATATATGTAGTAAACGTTCACCCTTAGGACATGGATTTATATAACATTTGGTATTTTCAGGGTTTATATTAATTTTCAGGGTTTATGTTAATTACATAAACAAGTAAAAAACCTAATTAAACGGAATAATAGGTAATAATAATAACTACATTTAGTATTTCTTGTGCACTTACTTGTGTCAAGCACTGTTATAACTTCTTTACAAAGAAATGAATTCTTTCATATTCTTACCTATCAGTTATACTGTTAATACCTTCATTATACTGATGAAAACCGTAGCCCAGAGAAGTAGAACTAGCATTTAAATTCATCACTTTGGTTACTAAGGTGTCACACAAGACTAGCTAGCATTGTACAAATTTTCCTGGATAAGATCAAGATAAATTCCTCTAAATTATTAATTGGCAGGAAGGGTTGGTTAAATTAATAGTCACCAAATCATAATAATCCAACAAATTCCCATAAGTGTGACCTTCTTAAGGTTTATTCACATGGAGTACTGCTCTCATCATCCTTTCTTGACCCCTGGGCTATACTAACCTCCCTCAAAAATATCTGGGCATGGTGGTGTGCACCTATAGTCCTAGCTACTTTGGAGGCTGAAGTGAAAGGATAACTTGAGCCCAGGAGTTTGAGCGTACAGTGAACTGTGATTTTGTCACTGTACTTCATCCTGGACCACAGAGTAAGACTCTAACTTAAAAAAAAAAATTGCAATAGCAGACTATTTATGAAAAAATGTTATTTTTCTTTGTTTCCCGTCGGAGGAAAGCTGGCATTTTTAAAAGAATCATGCTAAATATATAAAGGGGACAAGGAGGAATGAATAATGTGCAAGAGGCATTAAAAATCACAAGGGCTTAGAAAAAACAAGTTTCTGTTCCTGTAACATTTAAGTAACTCACCAGGCCAAAAGTCCTTGTTCTATTCCCCAGGAATGTTACACTCCAGCCTCAAATGGCTGGAGCCACTTTGCAGGCAATTTACCTGGCTTCAGGCCCTTCTCCCTCCCTGGTTTTCTCCATAGGGTAGAGCCATCTTATCTGCAGGGAGCTGGTCAATTGCCCAACTTGTTCTCTCCATAATAACTGTAAAAAGAAAACATTCCAAACCTGCTGCTGACCTAGGATGCTCCTACTCAGTTCTAGTTTCACTGTGATTGGCAGGCCTGCAGCCTTCATAAAGGGAGTCACATACATACAGTAATAAGAGGATTATTCTTTACTCTTTTATAAGTGAGAGGTTGGGGGTGAGCTATATGAGGCAGTCGACTCTGAATCTATATCACAGCCTCACAGCTACAGGAGAGTGACATTTTCCAATTCACTAGCAATAACTAGGTCCCAGAGAACTGCTATAACCAAATTAATTTTATGAGAAGCTAATTTATAAGCCTTACTGGCAATTGCATAATTTTAGCAGAGAAAAATAACTATGGGATCAAAATGACCATGCTGCCATGCTATTCTCATCAGCAACATGTTCAAACATCATCACAAAAATGCAAGTTTTTTTTAATCATGCCCTTGCATTTTCAGTATACACAGTTTGAAGCTTGTGACTTTCACGCCCTGACAAAATCAATGTACTCTTAATATTCTAAGACTTTCATTACATAGAACTAACAATTATAATGTATGACCAGATTTAAACTATTTCTATTTTCTTTCTAGGAAATTAGAAACATTATGAGGTCTCCAACTGTTTTTTAGAAAAATTTTTTTTTTTTTTTTTCAATTAGCAGTATCATAGGAAGCCCACTGATTTCACTCTTACAAATCCATTCCAAGCTTCTGGCTGGTATGAAAGAAAGGAAAATTTGTCAATTATGCAACTAATTATCTGAGTGTATGACAGCCAAACCAAATAATCCCTGTCCCCAGTGAATATTCTCAACTGAGTTTTCTAGATAACTACCATGCATATTTAATAAAATTTTTGAGAATATAAACATTTCTGTATTTCTTTCATTAATTCATGAATGAATATGCCCACAATTTATTCATCTCAGGCTTCTAGAATAATGACCACAATAAAAAAAAATGAGAGCTAGCATTTATTGACTGCTTAATATGAACCAGGCAGCGTGATAAGTGCTTTCTACGCATTCTCATTTAATTTTACAACAAGCCTGTGAAGGCACTGGCACGTGTACCTGGCACAAAATGAAGCTTGTAGTTCCCAAATATCTCTTTAACTTTATCTGTGTAAACAGCTTAGCACATATATTACTCAAATAAAGTTTCTAATGTGTAATATGTGACTTCTTTTTGATTTAGTGTTTTCCCTTATCTCAAAAGCAAATGGATTATCTTTTAGTCATCTTTTGGGCATTTTTCTAATTCTCATATCCCTTTCTTTCCTCTGATTGCTGTCTTGAGTACAATGCCTGTCCCTATGTTGAATGATGCTAAAAATTCATGAATTTACCTGTGATATTCAGATTTGTTACATAAAATTTCATTCCTTCCTGTTTCATGGAATTGTGATTTCTGTCACCGCCTAAAAAAGGAAACAACAAATTATGTACAGTAATATCTAGTTTGGATAGATTCTGCACACCTAGATAAAGGTATACAGTATATGGTATGCAAATGGCTAGATGCTGCAGTAGTATTAAATGGTGGCTGAAAATAAATCACTGAGGAATACAGTTTTCCTACAAGTTCAAAGACACCTAGACACGGAATCCCAATATGTTAAAATTAATGAGTAGTAGAGGATCCTTAAATGACCAAGCAAGCTGTTAATAGAACACTTTTAAAAATGAAACAGTGGAAGTTACATGCCTACTTCAGCCTCTTGGACAGTGGCTATCTTTAAGTTGTTTCTTTAGTGTAATGGAAAGTTATGAAATATTAAAAAATAAACAGAGCTCGAAATAAGACAACCCTGGATTCAAGTCCTGACTAATGATTATTGACTTTGTGACCTTGAAAAAAGTGGTTAATCTCCCTATAAGTATAAAATTAACATAATAATGCCTATCCTCTCCTTGCCATTCTTCATTAATTTCAGAGAAACCAGTTTGCTTCATGGAAAAAAAAAAAAATTCTTCTTCCTTAGGTACTGCAACGCTAGCAATAATCTGTTAGACACATTCTTTCTCTGCCCTGGGTAGTCATTTGAATACCAAAGACGATGAATGTTGCCATACCATATCCCAATATTTACATCATAGTCTCTTGTTAAGCTGTGACTACAGAGTATATTAAAATTGTTTGAGTTGTGAAGGGATGGAGAGGTTTATAGCATTTATCGTTTTCAAGAAATACATTCTAGCACATTGAGAAATCGAATTTGTTGTGGAAAGAAAGAGTGGAAGCTTTGAGGAGAGGAAGAATATGCAAGTGTTAACAGAAGAAATATGGTTCAAATATGGGGCTACACAGTGTCTTAATCAATAATATTAATATTAAAATCAATGAGTGCTTCTTAAACAAATAGCACTTGGGAAGGGATTGTTTATATTATCTCCGTGTTTGGTAAGGACAGTTATTATCATTTTTAGAGGAAGACTCAAGTAATTGCTCTCTGTATGAATTCATATAATTTTTTGCTGCCTCTGCATCCATTTTGAATAAAGTTTAGCTTTTTCCTACCAGAAGCAGGGCTCAATCACCCTTCACATAGGTACCAGTTTTACACCGCACCCAACTGGCTCAAGCCAGTGGACAGAAATTAGAACTTAGAGGCATCTCTCCTGCTTAGCCATCTTGACTCCCTGCTTTCCTGCTGCTTCCTGTAAGGCGAACATTTGTATTTGCTTACAAATTTAAAGTGACTCCTGCCTTATTCCCTTACAGATTTCTACCTATTATGTGCTTTTCTGTCTCTCTCTTCATGACTCTTCATTTCTGTCTGTATGGCCTGAGGATGTAGACAAAGGACTGCCCTCTTGGCGCCTGCTTCCCTCCTTGCCCAAGGTCTGTAAGTAAAAACTTTGAAATTATTTCCTATGGTGGTATGTATTGAATTTGCACCTTCCATCTGAAGAACCAGAGACTACCCGAGGCAGGATTTTCTCTGGGATGCCAGGGAGAACACAAGGTTGTACTCTCAGCCCCACAAAGATGTACAGGCATAAACTGGACACAGGTGAGACAGGAGCCATGAGGCTGTTGGCCAGTATAAGCAGATTTCCTGTGTGAGGAACCTCCTGATTGCAGTTGGAAAACTCGGTATTAGGCCATTCTCCAGGTGAAAGACGTATGCTGTGAACGGCATATTCTAAACACCCATCCAGCTCCCCTTCACATTTTCCATTAGGGCAGGGCTGCTAGCTGTTCTAGTACTTGAATCCTAGTTTAGCTGGAGGCTCCCAAAACACTCTTGTACTTTTTTAAACAAAGATTTTTAAGGATATATTTCAAGGAAAGTATGTGTAAAACAAAGTGAAGAAAGTCAACAAATTCAATGAGCAACAGAACCAACTATGCTCCATAAACATTTAAGGAGATAGATGTGCCATATGCCCAGTCTGTATTAAAATAGGAGGCCAGTGTTAACATGTCATAGAGAGTAAGAATGTTTTCGAGATCGAAGTAGCATGGGAGTAAATCATTAAGTTAAAGTATAAGTAAGTGAGGAGGAAAACATGCACAATTTCTCCTAAAAATAAAAACAAAGAAGGCAACCGAAATTCTGGGTAAAACAACAATATTGAAAGAAGTACAATTTTTATTTTTATTTTAGTTTAGCTTAGTTTAGTTTAGTTTACTTTTTTGAGATGGAGTCTCACTCTGTCACCTAGGCTGGAGTGCAGTGGCGCAATCTCAGCTCACTGCAACCTCTGCCTCCCAGGTTCAAGCGATTCTTCTGCCTCAGCCTCCTGAGTACCTGGGATTACAGGCACTCGCCACCACGCCCGGCTAATTTTTGTATTTTTAGTACAGACAGGGTTTCACCATGTTGGGCAGGCTGGTCTCGAACTCCTGACCTCGTGATCTGCCCACCTCGGCCTTCCAAAGTGCTGGGATTATAGGTGTAAGTCACCGTGCCCAGTCCTGAAGTACAAAAATTATATAGTCTGAATATGAAGCAAAGTAATATTGTGTGATTTAAAAACATTAGCTAATGGAGACAGTATTCATCACACACTGTGTATTCAATATATATCTAATTAATAGAATAATTAATTTATAACACAATAAAAATGTACTCGACCTACACTTAAAAGATCATCTTCTTTGAGGAGCACAGGGATTGAAAAACTAGAACCACAGGAAACAATGTATAACCAAATATATAATTGGTTCTGCAAACACAATATTTACACAGTAAAAACAATACTAATAATTTTCAATGTAAACATTTTAAAAAATTTACTCATAGCATGGAAGATAAACTTTATCTTCAGTTATTGATGAGAATGTAAATGTGATTTGTCTTGAAAATATTATACTTTAGGCAAAGACTCAATTATTTTCCCCAGCTACTGTTTGTGTGTATATAAATGCATATATAACTGCTGTTTAGAATTGGAAGCAGGGAATGTGAAAAACTGTAGGAAAAGAATAGGCATGGGAATATTCAGGTTACAAAATTCTTATTGATTAATGCTCCATATTCATGAACATAAGAAATAGACCAAAGAGTAGACTATTAACATTTTAACAGTAATTTACAGAAGAACTAAACTATCTAAAATGTCAATAATTTTTAGGCTGGGCACAGTGGCTCACACCTGTATTCCCAGCACTTTGAGAGGCTGAGGTGGGAGCAGGCCTTTGAGGCCAGGAGTTAGAGACCAGCCTGGCCAACATGGTGAAACCCTGTCTGTACTAAAAATACCAAACTAAGCCCAGCATGGTGGCCGCACCTGTAATTCCAGCTACTTGAGAGGCTGAGGTGTAAGAATTGCTTGAACCTGGGAGGCAGAGGTTGCAGTGAGCTGAGATTATGCCCTTGCACTCCAGCCTGGGTGACAGAGTGAGACTCAAAAACAAACAAACAACACAAAAAAGGTTTTTTTAAAAAATTCACTCTACAGTTGATGATTATTTTACCAAAGAGATGTATTGATTTAAAAACATATTTAAATAAATGTAATATAGGTTCATTGTGTAAATTTTAAAACCTATAGAAGAATTTACAGAAAAAAATTAAAAATCATTTTATAAATCCATTAGTCAAAGATTACTATTGGTAATGTTTGGGTGTATTTTCTAATAGTTAAACATAAAAATATATTTTGGTTTTACAAGCTTATGATTGCACTACATATAGTTTTTTTCACATCAAAATTACATCAAATTATCTTTCTCCTTTTCTCATGTTCTGTTCTGCATTTTAATGGCAAATTAATCACATATCTGTATTAATGATTACTGTCTTTACTTAAAATTATACAAAATGTTCTCTTATATGTACCACAACTTATTGAATTATCGACAAAATATTATGATAGTTCGGTTTTCTATCCATGTGGAAGGTTTTCTTTTCTTTAATATGTATAATTAAAAAACAAGAACATGGCTGGGTGTGGTGGCTGATGCCTGTAATCCCAGCACTTTGGGAGGCCGAGGTGGGTGGATCACAAGGTCAGGAGATTGAGACCATCCTGGCTAACACGATGAAACCCCGTCTCTACTAAAAATACAAAAAACTAGCCGGGCGTGGTGGCAGGTGCCTGTAGTCCCAGCTACTCCGCAGACTGAGGCAGGAGAATGGTGTGAACCCGGGAGGCGGAGCTGGCAGTGAGCCAAGATCGCACCTCTGCACTCCATTCTGGGTGATAGAGCGAGATTCAGTCGAAAAAGAAGACGCGCGCGCACACACACACACACACACACACGCGTACTTTTGAGATATCAACTAGCAATGAAGACTTTCATACTGACTTTAGCTGAAATAATTTAATTTACATAGTTTTTGAGTGGCTACGCTGTTCTTTCAATGTATTGGATGATTAGGTGAGTAAAATTTAAATATTGTGGTGACACAGCAAAGTTATGCATCACATTGACAGACATAGGAGGGGGACATATTTTTACACCAAACCATCAATGACCTTTTTGAACACTATGACACTTACAAACACCACACATTAGATTCTACTGTTACAACTTATCATCAATATCGTTTTTTTCCCCTCCTGCATAAGCCCTAGCCCTTACACACAATATTATGAGTTATATAATTTGTACTTCTTGTACACAATGTCTATCATAGTCTGAGATTCAAATGAAGTAATTAAAAAGCACAGGTGGCCTCAACATGAGAGTTTTTCAGTAAACAAGGAGCGGTGGTTTCACAACTGAGCTGACAAATGCCTAGATCTTTTACCCATTCCATTATTTTCTCAAGTATTTAAGTGGCTTGAGTGTTTGGCTTTTTAAAAACGCAAAAAAGGAGGAAAACTCTTCAGATATTAGAAGTATTCCGTTTTACAGTCAATAAAAAGGTCAGGGGGGCTTTTGTACTAAACAAGTCTCATCAGGGTAGTTCATTAACACAATTAGACAAAATGCATTCTCCAGTTTCAGCTATCTATTCATTTTAAGGCACTTTCTGCCTTGCTTAATCAAATTTAACATGGGAGACTTTTCCTGGCTACATAATCAACATGTAAATTAAAATGCACAGGGATCTCTAAAGAAAAAAAAAGTTAATTATTTAATCGTTTTTTTCTCTATGTATTGGGTTGGGAATTTTAATTAAAAAGAGTAAATGAATCTTTAACATATGTTTATTTCTTTTGTATAAAAATGTGACTATAATTAATAGTAAAATGACAACATGGAATGTTGAATTTATTGCCCAGTTACAATAATGAGGCTTTATATTAATCAAAGGTTGCCACATTAATTGGAAAACCTCCTTGATAGTGATAAATAGAATTTGTAATGGTTTTTTCATCCTTAATGATAAATATCTATGATACTTATTTTTAAGAATATGAAATAACGTGTTTTCATAAAATATGATAGTTCTAAGTGATATTTTCTTTTTATTTAAAGCAGCCATGCATTTAGCAAGTAGTTTACCTTTGTGAAAACTGAAAATGTTGCTGAGGATTTAAGAGACAAACGAATAATTCATTTGACATTTTATTAAGAAAGTTTAGGAATCATCCATTTGGAGTTTAATATGCCATCCTTTGAAGTTTATGATGGAGTGAGCAAAAGGCATGACTATTGATTCTAGGTCTATGCACTTTCTATCTACACAGGATTATTGTAAATGAATAAGTTCATTTCTAGCCTGATTTTTCCGACTTCCCAATACCTTTTTTGTATTTGGAAAATGTTAAATGTTGAGTTTAGACAAATGCTAGTAATCTTTGGTTTACATTTTTAGTTTGTATAATCCTACATAAAACAGAACTTTTTTTTCCTAAATATGGGAAGCTCTCAGGCCACTTATCTTCCTCTTAAGTGTGACTGCTTTGACTTAAGCCAAGGAAAATTTATTTCACATTGCATTCAGTTATTTACTTAGTGATGCATTTTTGTTTTTTACTCTTAGAAATAATATTGTTAACTTTAGAGATGTCAACTAGTAGGTATTTTACCCAACTTTTAAGAAATAACCCTGTGCTGATGATTCAGAAATGTTTTCAGAGATCCCTACATTTTCCTACCATAAAAATACTCTAACATGTTACTTCTCAGAAAATCAATATCTATGTTATATACAGACAATTTTTATGAAAAGTTAACTTTTGTACACACTGTATGTATTTTTTTATTAACTGGTCTAAACCAAACACAGCATTTATTTTGTTCATCAATCTACAATTTAGGCATAGTTTAGTGGGGCAGATTGTCTACTATGTCCTACTCAGCATTAACTAGGATGACTCAAATGCTTGCTAACTTCTCTGTTTGGTAGTTGATGCTAGCTCTCGGCTGGAACCTCCATGGCACTATGTCGAGAATACCAAAATGTGGTCTTTTTATGTGGCTCCCTTACTTGGTAGGATGGCTGGGTTCCAAGGTTGGGTGCCAGGATAGAGAGCCAGGTGGAAGCTATGTCTCTTTTTCTAACCTATCCTCAGAAGTCATATAGCGTCACCTTCATCATATCCTACTGGTTAAAAGCAAGTCACTGAAGACATCCATATTTAAGGGGAACGAAAGTAAGACTCTACCTGTTGATGAGAGGAATGTGAAATAAAGTATGGATATGCTTTAAAAGCACAGAGTTTCAACAAATTTCAAAGAATTGTTTTCAGATAAAATTATCTGACAACAATGCAATTCAGTTACAAATCATTATAAAAATGATGATGTTTTCCTACATTTTTTCCGGGAAGTTTTATATTTTTAACTTTCACATCTAAATCCACAATCATCTAGAATTGATTTTTATGTATGGTGTGAGACTGGGGGTCAAATTTTCTTTTAGAACTTAGTGATATACTTTTTTTTAACTATACTTTAAGTTCTGGCATACATGTGCAGAACGTGCAGGTTTGTTACATAGGTATACACGTGCTATTGTGGTTTGCTGCACTCATCAACCTGTCATCTACATTAGGTATTTCTTCGAATGCTATCCCTCCCCTAGATCTCCACCCCTTAACAGGTCCCAGTGTGTGATGTTCCCCTGCATGTGTCCATGTGTCCTTATTGTTCAACTCCCACTTATGAGTGAGAATATGTGGTGTTTGGTTTTCTTTTCCTGTGTTAGTTTGCTCAGAAGGATGATTTCCAGATTCATCCATGTCTCTGCAAACTACCTGAACTCATCCTTTTTTATGGTTGCATAGTATTCCATGGTGTATGTGTGTCACAGTTTCTTTACCAATCTATCGTTGATGGGTATTTGGGTTGGTTCCAAGTCTTTGCTGTTGTGAATAGTGCTGCAATAAGCATACAGGTGAATGTGTCTTTATAGTAGAATGATTTACAATCCTTTGGGTATATACCCAGTAGTGGGATTGCTGAGTCAAATGGTATTTTTGGTTCTAGATCCTTGAAGAATCGCCACACTGTCTTCCACAATGGTTGAAAAGATTTATACTCTTATAAAAAGCATTCCTATTTCTCCACATCCTCTCCAGCATCTGCTGTTTCCTGACATTTTAATGATCATCATGCTAACTGGTGGTATCAATAAGATGGTATCTTATTGTGGTTTTGATTTGCATTTCTCTAATGAGAAGTGATTATGAGCTTTTTTTCATATGTTTGTTGGCTGAATAAATGTCTTCTTTTGAGAAGTGTCTGTTCATATCCTTTGCCCACTTCTTGATGGGGTTGTTTGCTTTTCTCTTTTAAATTTGTTTAAGTTCTTTGTAGATTCTGGATATTAGCCCTTTGTCAGACGGATAGATTGCAAATATTTTCCTCATTCTGTAGGTTGCTGCTCACTCTGATGTTAAGTTCTTTTGCTATGCAGAAGCTCTTTAGTTTAATTAGATCCCATTTGTCAATTTTGGCTTTTATTACCATTGCTTTTTGTGTTTTAGTGATGAAGTGTTTGAACATGCCTATGTCCTGAATGGTATTGCCTAGATTTTCTTCTAGGGTTTTTATGGTCTGACATTTAAGTCTTTAATCTATCTTGAGTTAATTTTTGTATAAGGTGTAAGGAAGGGGTCCAGTTTCAGTTTTCTGCATATGGCTAGTCAGTTTTCCCAACACCGTTTATTAAATAGGGAATCCTTTCCCCATTTCTTGTTTGTGTCAGGTTTGTCAAAGATCAGATGGTTGTAGATGTGTGGTGTTATTTGAGACCTCTGTCTGTTCCATTTGTCTATACATCTGCTTTGGTACCAGTACCTTGCTGTTTTGGTTGCTGTAACCTTGTAGTATAGTTTGAAGTCAGGTAGCATGATGCCTTCAGCTTTGTTCTGTTTGCTTAGGATTGTCTTCACTACTTGGACTCTTTTTTTAGTTCCATATGAAATTTAACGTAGTTTTTTTCTAATTCTGTGAAGAAAGTCAGTGGTAGCTTGATGGGGATAGCATTGAATCTATAAATTACGTTGGACAGTGTGGCCATTTTCATATTGATTTTTCCTATCCATGAGCATGGAATGCTTTTCTGTTTGTTTGTGTCCTCTCTTATATTTCCTTGAGCAGTGATTTGTAGCTCTCCTTGAACTAGTCCTCCACATCCCTTGCAAGTTGTATTCCTAGGTGTTTTGTTCTCTTTGTAGAAATTATGAATGGGAGTTCACTCATGACTTGGCTTTCTATTTGTCTGTTGGTGTATAGGAATGCTCGTGATTTTTGCACATAGACTTTGTATCCTGAGACTTCGCTGAAGTTGCTTATCAGCTAAAGAAGATTTTGGGCTGAGACTATGGGGTTTTGTTAATACACAATTATCTCGACTGCAAACAGAGACAGTTTGAATTCCTCTCTTCCTATTTGAATACCCTGTATTTCTTTCTCTTGCCTGACTGCCCTGGTCAGAACTTCCAATACTATGTTTAATAGGAGTAGTGAGAGAAGGCATCCTTGTCTTGTGCTTTGTTTTCAAAGGGAATGATTCCAGCTTTTGCCCATTCAGTATGATATTGGCTGTGGGTTAAATAAAACCTGATCTTGCTCTTAAATAACTTGAGATTAAGAGAGAGAAACAAAATCAAATTTCTACAAGGGAACCACTTTCTGGTATGGCAAGGACTGAAAAAACTTCAGCGTATTTTGAAATTAATAACATTGGTTACCTAAGAAAAATATTAACATAAATTTTATGGCCATAGCATATACATTTTGGAAATGCATGTATATGTTTATATTTACCTATATGTGTATACCTGTATATATACTTGTTTGTTTATATTTAATACATTTAATAAGAACAAATCCTAGGCCATGATGTTCCTAGAAGGTAACATAGCACACCTATGTAACTGAAATAAATATGTATATGTAAAATAAACATATATATATAAACACAAATTATATGTATACACACACACATATATGTACACACACACACACACGCACACACATATATATATATATATATATATATAAACAAACACTTGTATGGGACTTACTATGTGATACATCAAATTATTTACCCATAATAACAGTCCTACATAAAACATGATTTTCATTTTTAGTGTACAGGTAATAAAGCAGAAGTACAGAGAGGTTAAGTACCTTAAGTTACTTGTGTGTGGTCATATAGTTAATAAACAGAAGAGCTGGTTTGAAACGCAGCAGTCTGGCTCCAGATTTTGTGTTTTAACTTACTAGGCTAAACTGGCTAATCATTAGTGTTGTTGTCATCCAAGTTGGGATAAATTTGGGGGCATGGATAAAAGAATACCTGCACAGGAAATACCTGGAAATAGACTTTACTAGAGAAGAAAGTGATGGTCATGCATTCAGAGGAAATAATATTCACTGATCAGTTATTTTGTGTCCTGTACTCTATACAGTAATTAATATTTCTCTAATTATCTAATTTAGAATTTAAGTATATATGTATACTTTTCTTGTGATAGTTTGATATTTTTCTCTTATTTATTTATTTTTAAATAATACAGCTGATGAAATCTAAGTTTTCATTTGCATACCAAGAAAGGTATATGTTTAACTTCTTCCCTAGACCAAAGAAATTAACTGTTTATGTCACTTCCAATATACTTACTCAAGAAGCCTAGAAATATGAAGGCCTAAACATTATAACTTTAACTTGCCCAGATTACATTTGAAAATGTCAAAGTGCAGTTATTTAGAGCGTAGACTTGGAAGACAGGCAGCATGGTTTGAGTCCTTATTCTGTTCGCCTGGGAACCATGAATACATTATTAATATCTCTGTCCTTCAATTTACTCATCTGTAAAATGGGAATGCAAATAATATCTAAATCTTTAGATCAATGGTTTGTAAATGGGGGTGATTTTTCTCCCTAGAAGACATGTGGGAATGTCTGGGGACATTTTTCGTTGTTACAGCTTGGGGGAGGGTGTTACTGGCATTTAGCAGGTAGATACTGCTAATTACCTGCAGTGCACAGGACAGCTCATTACAACATAAAACTAACTTACTCAAAGTGTCAATAGTACCAAGGTTGAGAAACCCTGCATAGTGTATTTTAAGAATAAAGGAGGTAATATGTACAAATTAGTAGAAAAATGTCTGGCATGGAGTCAGTTCTCAATAATTATTAGCCTATTTTTACTATTACAAAAAGTAATATCAAGAAATAATATTAAAATGTAGACTAGGGACAAGTGAATAAAAGCTTTATATGACAGACTGGGGTATAAAATTCTATCTTGTAGGAGAGGGGAGTCATTTACTGCTTCTAAGCAAAAGAGTGATAAATACCAGTGGATATTTTAAAACTTAAGGGCGACTGTTTTGAAAATGTGAGTTTTTTTCAGTCCCATAAACATATTGTCATAATGACCTTATTTTAAAGCATGTAATTACTTTTACTTAGGGAGTGGTGTATGGAGTGGGAAATAATTTTTATTATAAAATATCAAAAAACTAAAGAGAAAGTAGACATAATGACATTTTTGGTTTTAGCAGACCATTTGTGAATACTTCCAGAGGAAGGAACGTAAGCAGATGAGCCAATGCCATAGAAAGTATCATGAATTTCAGATTAACATTGAAGTATTGTAGCTTTTTGTGTTGTTAGTCATCATTTGTATTTATAAATATTCATGAATTTCTCCAGTTACATACAGAGCAAGTGCCATGAAAATACACTTCTTACTTCGTGATTGACCACATTAAGAAGTGAGAGAATAGACTGAGCCTATCTTAATGGGGTGTTTGTGTAGTCCATGCTAACAAACATATCTATATAAAATATTAACTAACAGCAACTTTCCTTTGTTTTATTTTTAACAAGTATTAATTGTTTATTATTAATTTTAACAATTAATTAATTTGGGAGAAGGAAGGATGCTTATGTGGGCCTTTACATTTTCAGATCCCGTGTCTAAGGAGTTAATTACTAAAACTTTCCAATTGTACAGTAATCATATAAAAGCCATGGCTTTGTGTTATTTACCCAAATAAACAACATTCTTTAGAAGAAAACAGGCAGTTTAACTAATGAGAAATGTAAATTCCAGCTTCATGTGTTATTCATGAATGCTTTGATACCACAATTGTTATTTTCAAGTGTTTAGCTACTGTGAAAAATATCTTCAGCAATGAAGTTGGATGTTGACTGCTGAATGTCAAAAATAATGATCTAGCTGCACTGTAATCTTTGCTGAATGAGGTCTATTATGTATCATATTTAGAAGAATATTTGTGTTGTTGAATGGCTTAAACTAATTATCTATTACTGCTTGTATTGCATAAAATATAGTAATAAGCATATACAAAGTTTACTATTAATACTGTTAAATCCAATTTTGTACATCACATTTGAGAAGTAAACTTAAATTGGCATATTTATCAGAACCCATATAAATTTTTATTGGGATATGGGTACAACATATAAATGTTTTCCTTGCTTTCAAGAGGACTTAATTCAGATTTCCTAGTAAACAGTATTTTTTTATACTGTTACAGTGATTACACCGTTTTCTTATGAAAACTTAAGTGTAAATAATGTACAGCAGCAGAGTTTCTTTAGAACAAGTTACTACTACATTGCCTCTCTCTTCCAGAAAAATGACTTATTTAAATTGTGGTCCATTCATAGACACATAGACACATGCCCATCAGCAAACATAGACAGCAGCAGTCTTAATAGCTCAATTAAGCCTTCATAAAAGCTTCTTATATTTGCTGAATATTTTTTATCAAGGCAACAAATAAGTATTCAAAAAATATTTCTTCTACGTTTCTGTTAAAATAAACCAGTTATATGCCCTAATATTTTTTGATATTTCAAAAATTATTAATAGGTATTTACTATTTTCTTGGTTATATGACATTTGAGATGGTAAAACAATGAAGAAAAAAATAAGTTTTGAGACATGCTTTTCTAGAAAAAGGAAATGTGTTTGGGAATGAGTGCTTTCTTTTTTTTTTGGAAAAAGGGAATGTGTTTGGGAATGAGTACATTCATTCTTTTACCTTCCTATGAAGCTAGTATGAGGTATTAGTAGATGAATAAAACAGTGTTAGTTAATGGGGAACAGATGTTATTGTTGTACCTGGAACAATTGGGGATATGAAAATGTGAAAGACATAAATGCCTTGGTTTGGACTTGGCCAATATGAAATTATAAGTTGATGATTACAAAAATAAGAGGTCTAGGGACAATGTGCGTGTTCTGTGTAACAGGCAATGTTCTTTGATGCAATGCAAGTGTCACTCAGTGGTCTTTTCACACTGGAGCCTCTGCTGCCTCTTTTGAAAATGCCTTTCAATGACCTTTGAGAATGCAACAGTGATATTTTATAAGTAATCACACATTAATCCATTGCGAAGTCATCCCATTTCTTTCCATTTAGAGTTCCACTGTCCCAGTTCGTTTTCCATAACACTTGAAGAAACTTTAGTGTTGATACTGACAGTCAGGAGAAGGGCAATGCCATGTCAAGGGTTTCATCTCTGGACATGTGCAAATACACTCAGTAATATCAGTGTAGTAGAGATGAGCAGGGAGAGACATATGACATGTGCACAGGACTGGGAAAGGGCCATACACTCTGTATTATCACCTAAACTTCTAGGGCAGCCCTATTTGTGTTGAGACTCACAAATTATCTTTTGCGTGGTATTATCAGTTTGGGTCCTATAAGACATAGAGAAAGATAAATAGCTAAACGTGTGTGTATGTCTGTGTGGTTGTGAGTGAAAGAGCAAGAACGGCAATGATAGCGAGTGTGTGTGTTTGTGTATATTCTGGGTAAAGGGAAGGAGGGTAGAGTTCAAAACAAGAAAGAAGACGTGTTGTTTACCTCAGTAGTAACTAACACAATTATTAGATTAGCCAAAATTTTCACTTGTCAACAGATCATCTTGTTATCTGAGAGGGGCATCACAAGGAGTCCATTTGTAAAAGCAAATAGAAACAAAAGATGATCTATATTAAGGTTCAGGCATAATGAAATTATACTTTTATAACCCATTGCCCGATGCCTACATACTATGGAAACAAATACAACATTGCTCTTCTGAGGTCAAGTTATACACTTTGCATAATTTCATGGATTATGATTATATGCACTGTATTTTTAATTTTTAGAAGAAGCATGAATGTAATCACCTCAGTAAATCATAGATTCCCCCAACACACACACACAAACACACACACACACACACGACTTTACTGGTTTACTTGCTACATCCAATACTACTCAATAATTCCCCTTAATTATTCTCTGACAACTTTTGGTTTCTAATCTGCGTTTAGTGTGAAACAAAACAGTCTATGTCAAATGCAAATTATGTATAATGTATTTATTGTCATATACATTCAATAATCCGTGAACTTGCATAAACTCCCAACACAGATGTCATAAATGTAAACTAGCTATTCATAGTTAGTTACAACCCTCACTCAAAATTAGAAAAGAGACACATCTGAAAGACACAATTTTAGGAAATGCTAACTAACAGAGGGTCAACATAGGGGCCATGAAAATACAGATGTTTTTCCAGATTGCTCTTTAAAAGACCCTGCCAATAAACAATTATCATTGAACCCTAAGACATTAGCGTTTTAGTCATACAGTGACCAACTCATTGATCCAAATAGTAAAATCGTGTATTTACCTCATTGTTAGGCCCTTGGAGAACCAGTCACTTAATTGGCAAAATTATTTACTTTTAAACAGATGTTTGTTGTTCTAGAAATACAAAATAGCCTGAAATTATTCTGTAGTTTATATAGCAATGTACCCAAGAAGACTTTTTAGACTTCTAATTAGTTATTAGTTATACAACTATTTTATCTCTGAAGCTGTTAATTAAAGAAATACTTCCCACTAAGCTTTTTATGCTGCATGAAATCTAACTCGTGAAAATAACAAAACAAAATTTTCAAATGTTTTCCAGCTTTGTATATTTTAGAAATAGCAGAGATTGGCTAATTAAGGCTGAAATGTGGAAAATTTAAATTTTATTTTATTTTGCCCTCTATTTTACTATGTTAGAATATTTCCCATAGATGTAATGGACTGTAATTTATTTAAAGTAAAACTTGCCACATTCACAGTAGCTCTTGTGATTATTAAATTACAATAAATAATAAGCTCAGACTGGAAATATTTTAGGAGTACTATTGATAATGGAATATGTTAAAATCATAGGATAAGACATACTTTTGTCTCAATGAAAGCATAAGAGGTAAGAAGAATGTCAGTTTCTTTTCTTTTTCTCAGTGGAAAATCTCGAGAGTTCAGAGGATAATATGCAAAATTTATAGTTAGAAAAAAATGCCCAAATGGAAAATACAAGAGAGTAATAAAGGAAGAAAAACTATATACAATGATTATTCAAGTTTATGTAAAGAAAAATGCTGTAATGAGAAAAAAACTGGATTCATATTTAAAAACCTTCATCCAAACTGGAAGGGAGCCAAGAGACCAATGAATGACTCGGACAAGTCCAGCTTGGCCAGTAGATGAGTTTGTGGTACTTACTTATTAGACAGCAGGACAGCTTTAGAGATCCATGCCACCTCCCATCCCTAAGCTGCTTTTAAGCTAATTTCCTGGCTCTTGGCCTGCTGTGTGTGTGCAATGGGACTGTTTTCCTTGGTAGGTTCTCAGATACTCTCAGAGATGTTTGTATTCTTAGGGACACCTGCTCTTCAGCTGGGTACCATGGCCTTGGCTCATTGCCTCGTCTTCAGGGCTCAGGCAGTAGACATATGCCTTAAGTAGCCTGGTGGAGGACCAGTCACACCACAAATGCATATAAGATTATCACAAATTTCCATTAAAAGTCCAGTGGTTTAAATTTCTTTTCATCTAACTTTAGAAAATGCATGATAGCTACAAAAAAGAGTAAATATACTGGTTAATACATGTATTAATATAAAATTATTTTAGCTATATTTAGTGTCACCCATTATTGAAACATTCACACATATGTGCGTGGCATGCACACATTCACACAGACACAATGGTACCCGTTATTGAAACATGCACACATATGTACATTGTGTACACACACAGACACACCCCTACACACATACCATATCATTAAATTTAAGAGTTGGTAGTTCATTAATTCAACAGGTAACTCAAGGACATATTGGTCATCCATTCTATACCAGAAATCCTTTCATGTCCTAGAAATAGATGGGATTAAATTATATTCCCTACTCTGCAGTGACTGCCATTGGTGTCAAGAAGAAAGGCACACAAAATCAACTACATAGTGTAACAAGTGCTAGAGAAGAATGAAGTACAAATCATTAGGAGGACACAGGCGCATGAGCAATTAATTCCACCTGGTCCTTGTCATCACCTTTGAGTGTATCACCTCTGAGTTTATACATTTTGCAGGTCACAATAAGACCATAGCCTCAAATAATTTCCTCTTTCTTACCCAAATCCTCTCAAAATGCCTGGTCTGTGAAGTCATTGATATCTCTACAGTAAATCCTCATGTAACATCATTGATAGATTCTTAGAAACTGTGACTTCAAGCAAAATGATCTATAACAAGACCAATGTTACTGTAGGCTAATTGACATAAACAAGATGTAGGTCCCTATGACATACTTCTGGTCCTAAAACCATCTCCAAACTTCCAAATAAATACCAAAATACCAGGGCAACTCTCTCTCTCTCTCTCTCTCTCACACACACACACACACACACACGAACACACATCCCTAACCCAGACTGGGAGCATATAGACACACCAATGAACCCAGTGTGCATATCTTTGAGATGTGGGAGGAAACCAGAGTGCCTGGAGAAACTCACACAGATGTCAGGAGAACTTGTACCCTCCACACAGATGCTGGCCCTGGCCAGGAATTGCTTTTTTTATTTCCCTCCTCAACCATTATAACAAAATAATATTTTACAAAATGATTTTGAAGAAGAGGATATTATTCAAGGACCCCCTGCACTTTCGTGTTCTAACAAGTCCATTTTCACCTTATTCTTGTGAGCAGTGGCTCACACCTGTAATCCCAGCACTTTGGGAGGCCAAGGTGGACAGATCACGAGGTCAGGAGATAGAGACCATCTGGCCAACATGGTGAAACCCTATCTCTGCTAAAAGTACAAAAATTAACTGCACTTGGTGGTGCATGCCTGTAATCTCAGCTACTCAGGAGGCTGAGGCAGGAGAATCACTTGAACTAGGGAGGTGGAGGTTGTGGTGAGCTGAGATCGCACCACTGCACTCCAGCCTGGTGACAGAGTGATACTTGGTCTGAAAAAGAAAAAAAAAAGCTATATACCTCAATATCACTCCTCTCTCTATATTGATTCTTTGCATCATTTTCACAGGAACTACCTGGGAAAAATCTAACTGTAGCTTAAACTTTGGCTGAATCCATCTGTTGAATTTGTTGACTGTAGGCTATGAAGTATTACTAAAGAAATGGATGAGTGAAACATAACTCCATGGTCTTATGCTCAACTTAGTCTTCAATATAAGCCTGGACATTTTATCCATTCTAATAACTTCAATTGTCATGGATATGTTTATGATTCTCAGAGCTGTATTTCTAAATGAGATTATTTTATTTGGCCCTTTAGTTATTTACTGGACCTCTCCACTTATATCTTCCATAGTCACCTCATAGTATTGTATTCAAAACACATCCTTTACTTAAATGACTAATCAACTGTTAGTGGTCAGGTCAGTCAGGGGATTGGTACCAGCATGTTTATTGAATACCTAAGCTTTTCTTTACAATAAAGCTTTTATAAGAGAGAACATTTGGAAATATCCCCTCTAGAGACGCAAGTTTCAAACTGTTAGTGGTAAAAAAAATCTCATGGAAAATGAATAAAAATTTGATTTATAATCTAGTGAACATATATCTTTAACATTTCCAAGATCGTCTCATTTAAGTCTTAAGAAATTTGAAATTCAAATGTCAGAAGCATTCTCTAGGTTGGGTATATTCTCTTAATCAAAGGATTATTAATCAAATTGATCAGCAGTTTGGACAGGAGAAAATTTCAGTTTGCTAGACAGAGATTGACCCATCTTGCTTTTTGTGTCAAAATAATTTGGAAACTATTACCAATAGTTAATTTTTGATTTGCCATTTACTTAAAACTCTTAATCATTCAAACTATGTGTAGGAGTGTATTTTGTGTGTGTGCAGTGATTAACAAGAATCATAAGCATCTGTTCAAATCAGAGTTTGAGAAGAAACTGGAAGCAAAATGATGGTGGAATGTGATTAGTATTCTCATACTGATTGATCTTATTCATCAGAATGTCCGAATATGAGGTCATAAAAATGCATGATCTATTAATAGTAACCAAAATCATAATTATGTGTATTTTTCTAAGATTGTTGTTTTTTTCTTACTATCTCCAAAACTACATTGGGTAGGACAATGCTTAATTTTCTGTCCTGTTTGCTTGAAGTCTCTTTATCTAATTTGCTAAGGGATATCATTCAAAGGTAACAAAATAAAGATAATATTTTTAAAAATCTAAAAATTACAGTGACGTCACTGTATAGGAACAAATTCCTTAGACTTTCACCTCAATACTTAGTTCTTATTGAGTTGCCTGAATTTAGTAATAATGTCTGAAAATGAAAGGAGAGGCATTCTCTTAACTTTGTCTTTGGAAGAGGAAAGCAGCTTTTGTCATTATGCAAAGGCCCCATTGTAATGTAGTGTTGTCTTAGCATGGCCTAAATTAAGTAGTAGATTTGCTACTGGTAGTAGAGTTTATTGCTAGTTTATTATGTGTATTGCTGCTTGAGAGAACAAGAAGTACTTTAGAAAAATCTAATTACATGTACTTTAGGTTAAGAATTGTATAAGGTCAGAAGCACAATTCTTCAATATTTAATATGTGATCAGAATAAATATAGTTTAAACAGAGCAGGGTCAGTAGGGATTGTGCACACATTAAAGGAACCAGTCATTGGGAGAGTATCAAGTTTTTTGTAAACTTTATGTAAGCAGTAGGAAAACCTTATAATTCAGCCACAATCAAAGCCACAAGTGAGTTATAAAGGTCTTTGCTTTCAAGTGAAATAAATTACAACATAGCTATACATGCTTGCTATGTACTGGTTTTATTCCAGTAAGAAGGCAAAAAGGTTTTATTTTCTTTCATAATGGACAGTGTAAATAGTTTATTTGTTTTGGGTTCTTTGTGTATTAGCTATTTTGTAATCTTTCAACTAATCTAAAAATTGCTGTGAAAAACTCTCTCCATACTACTCCCTTTATCCTTCAAGTAAATATTAAATTTGAAAACAGCATAAAATTTTATATATTGTTATTTTGCCCAACCTGAGTTTACTTAAAGGTTTAAAGAGTCCAAAGTTCAGAAGTTTTTTTGAAGTAGGTGAAATATTCTATTTCTAGTAAACAATCCACATTTTTTTATGACACTTGACTCAAAATGTGAAAACAAAAAACAAAATGAAGCATACCATAAAAAGTAAAAAGAACTTTTGAAAAATAATGGTCCAGAAATGAAATATTTACTTTAGAATGTCATGAAGATAACAAAGATATAAACTCTTTAAAGACAGAGAATTTTAATGTTTTGTTCACTTTTTGTTTTTTTTTTTTTTTGAGATGGAATCTCGCTCTGTTGCCCAGGTTGGAGTGCAGTGGTGCAATCTCAGTTCACTGCAACCTCCACCTCCCGAGTTCAAGGGATTCTCCCTGTCTCAGCCTCCCGAGTAGCTGGGATTACAGGCACCCACCATAACTCCCAGCTACTTTTCGTATTTTTCAGTAGAGATGGAGTTTTGCTATGTTGGCCAGGCTGGTTTTGAACTCCTGACCCCAGATGATTCGCCTGCCTTGGCCTCCCAAAGTGCTGGGATAACAGGCGTGAGCCACCACACCCAGCCCACTATCTTATTCTGAGGGCTAAAATTGTGCTGGCCACACTTTAGACAATTTTTTAAAAGACTGATTAAGTGATGAAACCATGTTCTGAATTAAATGGAACTGTGGATTATTTCAATTTTCCTATTTCCTGTGAAATGCATTTGATTTCATCAAATTACCAGCCTGATATCACTCTTAATGAAAAAAAAATCTGGGTAGAATAAAAACACATATAGCATCTGTAGTAGTTTGAGATTTTCTTGATTAGTAGACTAGGGAAGGAAATCAGAATTAATATGTTCTTCTGCTGATTATCACATCCTCAAGGACTCATTAGAGTTTAAAGAAAATCCTCAGACTCACTGTTATATGAATAAAAAATATTAGGAACATGTTTCAAGTTTTTGATTAGCCCAGGTATTTAATATAGGAGAAAAAAATCCAAATGTTAAATATGACTATAGGAAGGTAGTCATCGAAAAGTGGTGAGAAACTCTTAACTGTATTCGTGTGGACCACAGAACCCTTAGAATTGGAATTAGAAAGTTAGAGGTCATTTACTCTAATCTTATATCAGAGAAAATGGTTTTTACTTCAATTACAATACACACAATTATAGTACATTTTCATTTATCTGGAGTCTGAGTTACTGGAAAACTCAACTCACTAATTTATTTTCCCCCTTGCCTTTATGAGAAAAAAAGAAATAACAAATCATAGGGAAGATAATTAATACATTTAAAGATGGCTCTGTGGTGCTTCGAGACCCTGAAGTTTCTTTTCAGTCATCAGAAAAAGACACAATTATCATCGTTATCCTTTCTGTGCTCACTCTTTGGCTTTGTGATCAGGCATGAAACCTTTACCTCATATAGGTGCTCTCCACTCCGGGATTTGCGAGTGTTAGATAAATAGGAAAAGACATAGAACCAAAATATTGCTGAAAGCAAGAGAAGAGAGGCACCACAGAGAAGGCAGTAAGCAGAAACATGGAGGTTGTGTGGAATACAGAAGAGCAACAAAAGGAAAACAACAACAATTACAAAAATCAAATTTGAGGGCCAGGCGGTGGCTCATGCTTGTAATCCCAGTACTTTGGGAGGCCGAAGTGGGAGGATCCAAGGTCAAGAGATCGAGACCATCCTGGCCAACATGGTGAAACCTCATCTCCACTAAAAATACAAAAATTAGCCGGGCATGGTGGCGGGCGCTTATAGTCCCAGCTACTCGGGAGGCTGAGGCAGGAGACTTGCTTGAACCCAGGAGACAGAGGTTGCAGTAAGCCAAGATCGTGCCACTGCACTCCAGCCTGGCAACAGAGTAAGACTCCATCTCAAACAAACAAAAAACAAAAACAAACAAACAAAACAAACAAACAAACAAATTTGAAGAAGCAGATAAGGTAGGAGACAAAAGAAGGTACTCACGAATTCCTGTTTCTGTCAAATTGTCTTCCCATCTCTGAGACGCTGCGCTGTATAAGTACTAAGACCCTTCCTTCTAACAATACACGCTAGTCCCCAACATAATCTTAAAAGCATCCCTGTGACTCAAAATCTCAGTTTTTTAATGAAAAGCATGTTGGGTAAACAGCTGGCTATCACAGAATTGTTAGAGAACATCTGTTGGTCTCAGAATCACATCTCTGTTGACCTGTGAAATTATTAGCTTCTGCTTTAATTCATTCCAGTGATAAAAGTGGCTTCATGACCCAGAACTTTATAAAAAAGTGTTCATAAATGTTTTGTTCTTTAAAGGATTAAGAGGTTTAGACCCTTTCCTGTCTCTCTGTCTCTCCTGCTTTCCCTTTCTTTTTCACCAGTGCCTGACCCATCCGCCTTCTCAACCCTTCCTGCCTGTTCTTGCTGTCCATTTTTTTCTTCTTACTGCTTCTTCCTGCCGACCCTCTACCTCCTTCCCCCCTCACTTTCTCAATTTATAATTTGTTTAAATACAACACAAAAGTATATACTAGAATAGACTGTGCCGATGTGTTAAATGTTAGTTGTAGAGATTCCCTACATGTCACAATAATTATTCAGTACATGTAGTTAATGCATTCTTAAACAGTAATTATTACTACTTGCTAAGAACAGGTAAAGCTGTTAAGAGGGTCTCAAAACACAATAACCTTTAACACATCTGAGCAATGAAAGAGTTTATAGTAGACTTTATGAGGTTTCCAACCTCAAACTTTCATTTTGGAAAAGAGCCATTTGGGTGGTATTTTCTACCCTCGAAGGACTGACTATTGCTATTGCCATATTTCACTGTTACTTGAATTGCTGCTATAAAATGGTTAGTTCAAACGAACTGGAGTAGCATAGCGAATACGATTTCTAAATTTTCTTGACTGAAGTCATGCTTATGAGCCAAAGTGCTTTTTATAAGTCATTTCTAAATGTGACATGGTAGAAAACTGTGTGGGCTTGGATTGCAGCTCAAACTCTGATTTGACACCCTATGTTGTCCCTATGTTGTCACTTATAATCAGGTGACTTCATCTCCTTGACTATAATTTTCTCATCTGTAAAATTGAATAGTGAAACTTATCTTGCATGGCTATGGGTATGTAAAGAAGGGTATATTTTAAATGCAGTATATAGGTTCAATAACATGAGAGTGAATTTAAAATACCTCGTTTTGTTCTACCCATAACCATGTAGACAACCAGGTGTCATCATTATTTATCCTCTTATAAAACTGTGCTGTTTTATTTTCTTCTTATTGCCTGAACTTGTCTTATCTCTGTTCAATTTTATTTTCAAATTTCTCAGTTTGAAAATATTGAAGGCCCCCAAGAAATATAAAAATTAATTTTTACAGATAAACTAAATCATACAGAATGCTTATTAATTAATAATTTATCCAGGATGCACCTTTCCGATTCTCTCCTTCCTCAGATTCCACAAATTCTATTGATTCAATAGGAAGAATTTTTCTTGATATCACAAATGAGCCCTTACTCTCACCACTCACTGATTCAACTTGACATCGAATGTCCTCGTATTTTCATCTGCGTGGTATATTTTACAAGATAGGTATGCTGGGACCAAGGAGGCATGTAAATACACACAGAAAAAAACTGGATAGCAAGATTCCTTCGTTCCTTAAGACTTGCAGTCATTCATTCAAACACCATTTATTGGCTATTTATGGTCAAACTATATTGGGCGTTAGAGAGAAGAGAGCGTTTCTACTCCCAAAGTGGGATTAAAGTAACTAAGCCTGCTTCACAATGGACTGAGTTTAACAAGTATTTGTTGAAGGGCCAATGTGTACAAAGAAACATATTGAGTACTGTA
The DNA here is from genome assembly GCF_000951035.1 of Colobus angolensis palliatus. NCBI lineage: Eukaryota > Metazoa > Chordata > Mammalia > Primates > Cercopithecidae > Colobus > Colobus angolensis. The sequence continues at coordinate 12,201,035 of NW_012116154.1, read as the reverse complement.
GTAAGGATACAAAGATTAAAACAATAGAATGCTTCCTTCTAAGAGCCTTGTATAATTGCCAGGTACATTACCTATAAGTAAACAGTACACCCAAGACAGTAAGTTCCAATAACAGTGATAGTGATTTCTAATATTGTAGAGCACTTAGATTGCACCCAACATTCTTCTAGGCATGTATGCGTGTTCTCAATTTAATTATCTTAAGTATTATCTGAGATATTGTTATCCTGATTTACGCATGAGGAAATTGAAGTACAGATGTTAGATAACTTTTCAAAATCATACAGCTACTAATTTTAGTCTCCTTGATTTGAAAGCCTGTTAGATTAAGTTGGTTAAGACCCCAACTTAACCATAGTGATATATTGCCTCTTTTAACTGATAAATATGTGAAAAAAAGAAATCTAATATATATGATAGATCTAAAACAATTAGAATTGGTTGTAGGCTCCTCATAGTTTTTTTTTTTTTTTTTTTAAGGGGGTATATGGTTTAAATTTTGAATAAGATTTCAGTGGGCCGAGATGGAGGGTGGATTTGGAATGCAATGGAATCATTCCAATCCGAGGAGACAATATGAACAGGGGTGCTGCAGTAATACACTGTGGAAGTGACTTACAAAGAGTGACAAATTCTGCTTGGATGAGAAAAAGGCCATAAGATGAGAGGAATGGGAATTAAAGCTAGAAGTTATGAGGGGAGAAATGCTACGGCAGTGAGAACACTTTAAATGTTTGAAAAGGATGAAACCGTGAAAGCTTAGACCACCTGACAAGGTGTGACAGCCTAATCTTTGTGAGGCATTTGAAGAGGTCACCATAGCTGTCTGAACCCGAAGAACTGTGACTCTCCCGTCCCTGCAACAATCCCTGCTGAGTTCCAGGCAGCTAAGGGAGGTTCTGCTTAAATGACTGCATAAAATCATCCTTAGCATCTGGGGCTTGAAAGTAATGCTGCGTGTTGTCAGATACCACCAGTTAAAACTGTCTCCCAGAGCAAAGGTAAGAGTGTGAGCTACGCCACATATCGTGGTTTCTTTCTGGCCCTGTCGCTGTCAAGATTCATCCAGAAGCTCCTGGACAAAATGGTTGACTTGAGTACCTTCATCCTTGAGAAGGTGAAGCAGATGAAAATAATTTCTTAATTTGTGGCAGAGAAAGGGGAAGGCAAGGTTGGAGTTTCCATTTAAACAAGACAGTCTCTCATGCCCTTCTGAGAGCTCAGCAATCAAATGGCTGTATTAAAACTGACACACACTGTATCCAAAACGTAAAATCATACTTTTTAAGAAGAAAAACCATCCCAAAAGTTAGGCAGAATTATGTCCTTGGCCTTCAAAAAAACACCAAAGCCAGGACAGAATCGTTTCATGTTCCTCTGCTCTTTTCTTCCCTGTGTTCTGCATTATTACTTGCTAAATCAATTGCAGCTGCTTACCTCGGTCCAGTGCATTTAAGCCCTTTCTTGGGGACTGTTTAGTGCCCTTTGAGAATTTCACCCATAACTCCTTATCAATTCCCTAAGCTGTCTTGACTTCTCTACCAGAAAATTGTTATTATATTTATAACAGCATTTTGAGAATATTTCACCAAACTGCTAACAAACCCTGTTTTATACAACCCATACATTATGCCTTCAATGCCTTTTTCTCTCTGCATGATGTCCTAGATTAATGCACTATATAATGTTTGTAAATACAGCCGTATTTCTTCTTTGAAAGTCATTAAGAGGGTTTTAATAAACATTGAAATGATCAATGTGTTAATTGACTCCAGATAATGTTTATCAAATATTTAGGAAGAGAAAATAAAGTACTGTATGGCAAATAATCCAATTCAAGAAAGTAGTTTTAGTGGAACAGATTTGTTTAATAGGGATAGAATTTCAACAAGAAAAGCTTTTTAAAATACAAATGAGAAAAAGAGGTAAGTAAAAGTTAATGCAACATTAGGTTTGCAAATTTAATTGAGCAAAGTGAGAAAATCTGAAGTTTACATTACAAGAACAAGTCCAAATTCTGTTTGTTGGTTAGGTGTCATGGAACACATGTATTTTACATTTGTTAGTATTATTTGTCAACAATAATGTTCTACACAGCAAAACTAATGACCTACAAAAACACTTTATCCTATTTCCATATCTGAGGGCCCATCTAGTCAAAGCGAGGAAAGGGCATGCAATACAGGTAACATTCGATGTAATTATCCTTTATACTTCTATCACTTCTTTAAATTGTGGAATATAAGTAAAGATATAAATATAAAGATTATTTATCTATACCTCTATCTATCATCTCTCTATCTATATGGACATGTTTTTGTCCTTTTACATTGTCTAGCTAAGGTATTTCGAATTGTTATTATAAATTTAAATTTCAGGCAATGAAAATTAATGGGTAAAAGAAAGACACATTTAATTTTTCCCTTGAAGCTTACCCTAAAAACAGCACAAAGGATAAGCTTGTTGAAGGATGACAGGGGCACAGAAGTTGACTGTGCTAAAAATCTAAAAGAGAAGAAAAGCAAAATCCAAGGGCTAGGGAATAATAAAAGGTCCAGGATCTCCTTTTACTTACCGATAAGTGCCCCAAGATTTCTCATGCTAAGAAAAATGCTTATGCTGTCAAGAAAGCAGTGACATCTCGTACTCTCTACTTGCTTCATGGCAAACAAATGGCTATTCCAATTTATTAGGAAAACTGGACTTAATCTCTGCTGAACATTTATTTCCAACTTTCTGGCATTGTTTTTCATTATAGGTTAATGGAGACAGAGAATCTTAGTGCTTTCTGCCCTGGGGCCTAAAGCTTTTCCATGGTATGCACACTTTTTTTTTTTTTTTTCACATTTTTGTAAAGTAATTAAAATGATACCCCAATATTGATGTTAAACAAAACTTAGAATGGGGAACTTTTGTTCAGAAAGTCTATTATTGTTACTGGAGAATTTCAAATTAGAAGAGACATAGAGAGCAGGACATGTAACAAAAAATATGATTTATATAAGGTAAGTCATAATTTTTTAAAATGTGACATTAACAGAATAACATAAAGAGGAATTCTGTATTTTAAGACTTGAAGATTTATGGAATTTTAAGGAAATACATGTTCTGAGGGATGCAAGAAAATAAAAATGAGAAAAACTAAATGAGTCAGAAATAGATATCACAGAAATTCTATGGTTTGTTATACAGATTCTTACTAAATTTTCTGGGATAAGATACTATACTCAGAAAAATACATAATATTCATGTCACATAAATTTGTGATGATTCTTTTAAGTGAAAAATTATTGTTTAAGTTTATACTTGTTTTCAACATTATTATACATTTAAAAAATAATTTGGGTTTATGATGCAAATGAAAGTTGTTGGCATAACTTATTCGCTGAGTAATAGGCAGTCTATTTATTTGGGTTATTAGATGTGTTTTTTGTTTATCTTGTACTAAAAACACCTGCAATACTAACCAATACCCTGCTTCTCTAATCTTACAATAATTCATTCAACATGACATTGAACAGCTTCAACAAAATGAGTAAAGAGTTTAAGAAAATCTCACTTTTGTTAGAGAGCTAGCTACATAATTGTACTTAGTTTATTATTATTATTTTATTTTATTTTTATTTATTTATTTATTTATTATTATTATTTTCTTTTTCTGAGATGGAGTCTCGCCCTGTTGCCCAGGCTGGAGTGCACTGGCACGATCTCGGCTCACTGCAAGCTCTGCCTCCCGGGTTCACGACATTCTCCTGCCTCAGCCTCCCCAGTAGCTGGGACTACAGGCGCCCGCCACCACATCTGGCTAATTTTTTTTGTATTTTTAGTAGAGACAGGGTTTCACCGTGTTAGCCAGGATAGTCTCCATCTCCTGACCTCGTGACCCGCCCACCTCGGCCTCCCAAAGTGCTGAGATTACAGGCGTGAGCCACAGCGTCTGGCCACGTAATTTTTAATATCATGCTAAAAACATGATGCAGTTACATACTTTTTGCACTTTAAAATGATGTTCAGTATGACTTATTATTTCTGCTTTCAGTGAAGGAAATGAGCAAGACTCCTGTGCCTTGCGCTTCTCAATCAGTGTAATGACTATTTACATTGTATTAGGTATTATAATAATCTAGAGATAATTTAAAGGTACTGGAGGATGTGTGTATAGTGTATGCAAATGCTACACTATTTTATATAAGAACTCCTGAGCATTCTCGGATTTTGGTGTCGCAGAGGTCCTGGAATCAATACAGTGGAACAACTGTATTTTAATTAGTATGGAAATTTTAAAATGTTTATTGTTTCATTTGTTATTTTTTGCTTTACTTATATTATGTTATTTTTAATTGATGAGTTATACATGTATACATTTATGGAGTGTAAAGTAGTATTATGATATTTAATATAGTATAAAATAGTTACTCAAGCTAATTAAAATATCACCTCAAAGATTTAACAACTTTTTATAAGAACATGTGAAATTTACTCTCAGCCTAATTTAAATATATAGTACTCAATTATTAGCTATATTCACCATACTATGTAATTGACCTAAAAAAAAATGGTTTTTAAATCATGCTTATTCCCTCTACCTAACTGAAGTTTTAACCCTTTGACTATCATATCCCCTGTTTCCCCCACACTCCTAGCCTCTGGTAACTACCTTTGTACTCTTTGGTTCCATGAGTTCAAGCATTTTAGATACCAAATTTAAGTGAGGACATGTGGTATCTGTCTTTCTGTCTTTGGCTTATTTCACTGAGCACAAAGTTCTTCAATCCCATTCATGTTTTCACTAATGTTAGATTTTTTTTTTTTTCTCTTTAAAAGGTAAATAGTATCCCATTGTGTATATATACCATTTTTCTTTATCTGTTCCTCCCCTGATGGACAGACACCTAGGCTGATTCCCTAACTTGGCTATTGTGAATAGTACTGCAATGAACATGAGAGTACAGATATCTCTTCAACATAATGATTTTCAATCTTTTGGGCAAATACCCAAAGGTGGAATGGCTGGGACATATGGTACTCTTCTATTTTTAGTTTTGTGAGGAAACATCATACTGTTTTTCATAATGGTTGTGGTAATTTACATTCTTAACAATAGTGTATAAAGAGCCCCTTTTCTCCACATACCAGCACTTGCTATCCTTTGCCTTTTTGATGGCATTCTAATAGGTATGAGGTGTTACCTCATCGTGGTTTCTTTTACATCTCTCTAATAATTAGTGATAACAAGCAGTTTTTCGTGTTATCTGTTAGTCATTAATATGTCTTATTTTGACAAATGTCTATTCAGATACCTTGCCCATTTCTTAAACAGATTATTATTTTCCTTCTATAGAATTTGACTTAGTTATATAATACTGTGAATATTAATCCCTTATCAGATGTATGGCTTGCAAATATTTTCTCCAAATCGGTAGGTTGACTTTTCACTCTTTAAGTTGTTTCCTTTATTGTGTACAAGCTTTTACTTTCAATGTAATTCTATTTGTCTATTTTTGTTTTTGTTGCCACGCTTTTGGGGTCAAAGCTAAAACATCATTGTCCATGTAGATTTTCCCCTACATTTTCTTCCAGGAGTTTTACAGTTTCAAGTTTTTAAGTCCTTCTTTAATCCATTTTTAGTTGATTTTTGTACATAATATAAGAATAAAATTTCATTCTTTTCCATCTGGATATATAGTTTTCCCAACCATCGAAGAGACTATTATTTTTCCATTGTATATTCTGTATACAGAATATACAGAATATTCTGTATTCAAATCGCCAAAAATCAATTGACCATAGATGTGTGGGTTGTTTTTAAGGGTCTCTATTCTTCTCTATTGGGTAACGTATCTATATTTATGCCAGTACCATGCTTTTTTAATTACTATAATTTTGTAGAATAGTTTGAAAATAGGTAGTGACATCTCCATCTTTGTTCCCTTGGCTCATGATTGCCTAAGCTTCAGACTTTTCTTGTGGTTCCTATGAATTTTGGAATTTTTTGTATATTTATAAGAAGTGACATTAAAATTTTGTATAGGGATGTCATTAAATTTATAGATTGCTTTGGGTAGAATGGACATTTTTACAATATTAATTCTTTCAGTCATGAACATGGGATGTCTTTCCATTTATTTGTGTCTTCTTCAATGCCTTTCATTAACTTTGTGTAGTTTTTTCAGTGTACAATCTTTCACAGCCTTGGTTAAATTTATTCCTAAATATTTTTATAGCCATTATATATAAAATTATTCTTCATATTGAGAGAGTCTGTATATATATACACACACACACACACGCATATATGCACATACACATATCTATATACTTATGTAAATACATACAAACACATGTATATATATATACGTGTTTGTATATATTTATATAAGTATATAAATACAAATGTAAATAAATATAAAAATCTTATATTTATATAAGTATATAAATACACACACACGTGTGTGTGTGTGTGCATATATATATAGGTTTTATATTTAGGCCTATTTAAGAGAGCACAAACAGACTATAATGTTGTTATTATTATATTGTTACAGTTTTATTTTTATTTTTATGTAGGCCAATAGCAGAGACAACTTACCTAATAGGTCCCTGCCTGTAAAAGAGTTTGTTAAAATTTAACTCAAATGTAACCAAAGGGTTATTTTTTCTTATATAGCCTGCTAAGCTTTCCTAGTTACACAATGATGACTGCAAGCCTACTGTAAAGTCTGCAAAAAGATGAACTTTTGTAATTACTATAACTGCTACTCACAGAGTACATCATTTAATCCTCACAATATCTAATAAATACATTATCAAGATCAAACCAGAATTGACAGAGTGAGGACCAGAAATCAGGTCCTAAGTTTCTGTTTTTTTCACTCCAGAAAGCTCCTCATTGCTTTATATTGCTGGGACTCACTAATGTCTTATGTATGAATGGATGTCTTTTGTAAAGACAGTGAAAGTGATATGCTAGTCTCTGAATTGTAGCTATATTATAAATAGAGACAACAGATGCATCTATATGAGCAGATTATCACTGGCAACACTGGTCTTAAAACTAAGACTAGCTGACTCAGATCAGAATACAAGATGAATTGTGGTGCAATTCATACAAAATGAAATGTGGTGTGTGATGAATTCAATGAACACTGTTCAAGACTCCTGAAGGAACAGTCAAATTGGAATCCACAGGATGTAACCTTGACTCATGTCCTAGAGATGTGCATTGATTTGGAATTTCATGGAGGTTATCGGTGCCACAAATCTGCTTATTTCCAAAAACACTGTGTGAGGATTAATTATTATAAGCAATCCTAAAAGTAAAGGTAAAACTCTGCTGATAATAAAGTCAATTTCCCTTCAATATCTGCAACAGAAAATAGCAACATTATGTGCCATTGTTGAAAGTTTAGGCACCAGTTGTTAATTTTTTTAACTAAAAAACTTTTTAATATGAATGACACTTCACAAATATAATGGAATTCAAGTTTATAAGCCTTTGAAATATTTTCAATAGTTAAACTTCATACTGTAAATGTTTATTAATTATATATGTGTACAATAGTGGATATATATATATATATATAAATAATGTTTACCAAACTTATTTTAAAAATAAATGTGGAATTACTTTGGAACTTTAATAAATTCTCCATCTAAACTTTATTTGAAATGAAAACACAAATCAACAAAATTCCATCTACCACCAAATGATGAAATAATGTGTGTGTGTATATATATAATGCATAAATATTTAATGTTATAGGACATCAAAACAAGTATACATATATTCACCTCCCTTCAAACTATATGGAAAAGTTTCTAACAGGGAGAGTAAAACCAATTGTTTTTAACTATTGTGAGAAAATGTCTCAAGAAATCACTTTTTTGCTGGAAATATCTGTTGCTATTGTTATCTCACTACTTTTAATATTATTTCATCCAACAAACAGACAGCTGTTCACTTTATTCTGCAGTAGCAAATTGTAGTTTGCCACCCATTAGGAAATGTACAGCATACTTTCCTTCAGTTTTTTAGTTTTTCTTTATTTTTATGGTAGTTTTAGTACAAACTTCAGCCTGTTCTGCATCAGTAGAATGCTTTTGTTTAGAATTGTACAGTTTCTTCATAACTGTTTTATATCTGAAAAATAATTGAATTATAACTAAAATAATGAATATTTCCATTTAATCATGAATTGCAATGTATGCAGGTATCACTGCAATCATGGTGTTTCCACAAACATTTAAAAAACACTTTACAGTGTTATGTCTGTGCATTAAAAAATGGAGCTGAATTAATTTGTTGACATTTACCAAATTGGTCCTATATTTATGTGTAATAATAGAAACAATGCTTGTGCTCAACTTGAGACCTACAGTGGGATAATGCTATCTTACGCAATAATGACTAAAGTGAAATATAATCCTATCAAAACAGCAAAGTTAATGGAATGCAAACATATTTACAGTACTTTTCAGTTTTTAACCTTAGATGGAAAGAAAATGAATTAAACATTTCAGTTCCTTAGTCGCACTTGCCGCATTAACAGTGCTCGATAACTACAGTCATCGACCTAGCTCTGAGTGGTCCTATTCTATTCTTTAAGGTTGGTAATTTCAGGGTAATACAAAAGTTGCTAAAATGTCAAAAATACCCATATGTATTTGTTGCATATATAGATTCAATTCAACTGTTGTTGCTAACTTCATATCAAAAGAAACTATACAATAAATTGCTTGTTCAAGGACTTCGAGTAAATGGAAAATTTTAAATTACTTTTTTTCCACACCTTGTTTCTTCTTTGTCATTTTATTTCACTTTTATATTAATTGTTAATGCTTATTTTATGCATTCTGAAATCCATCTTACCCTTCACTTCTTTCTGTTTCCCCTTATTTTTTTCTGTAAGTAAAAATTTATTTTTTTCCACTTTTTATATGTCATATTCTCCTCCTTTGGTTTTTTCCTTTCTTAGTGCCTTTGGAAACTGCAAACATTTGAGTATTAAAATCACATCTACTTCAGTGTAGCATCTGGCATAAAATGTCTTACCCAGAGTGATCAAAAAGTATTATGATGGGCATCTACAGGAAGCTCTTAACATCCATCAACAGACTTCTCTTCTGGCTGCCTTTGTCACTGAAATGTGAATTTTGCATAAGGACATCATAGAAGGCTATAAGGTCAAAAGTGAAATATATTACTTTTCAGATGAAACACTGTAATGTGTGTGCTGATTATAATTAGCCTTCCAAATAAGGATATTTCAGAATGCCACAGAAATATGTTCTTTATCCTATTCTCTTTAAAAATCTTTCATCTAGTTTGTGTGGTGAAAACACTAAAAGCAATCGAGACCTTTGTCTTCTTTTATATAGAAGCAATGTAAACGATTCTATGTTAGTTAAAATATCTCAAAATAAAGCAGTCTTTTAATTGCAAGCTAGTGTACACATTTTTGCTATATTCAATTTAAGCCATGCCAAATAATTCTCTATGGAAAATAACAAATACAAATCACATCATAACTATCAATTTTTCCCTTAATCTGTTATGGCAAATAGGATAGAAGAAAATATAGTTATATCTGTCAAAAAATAAACCATTTTTATCTATAGAAGAGAAAGGGGGAAAAATGCAAAAGACAGAACAAAAGCCTGAAATCAAATGTATCAGCTAGTATGTGGAAATGAATGTACAGTATTGATTGCACTTACATATGGTAGTCCAATCAGGTAAGTTTCTCATTTACAGGTGTTTCAGTTCTCCTTAAAACATATGGGCCAGGCATGGAGGTTCATGCCTGTAATCCCAGCACTTTGGGAGGCCGAGGCAGGTGGATCACCTAAGGTCAGAAGTTCAAGACCAGCCTGGCCAACATGGTGAAACTGTCTCTACAAAAATACAAAAATTAGCCAGGCATGATGGTGGGTTCCTGTAATCCCAGCTACTTGGGAGGCTGAGGTGGGAGAATTGCTTGTACCCGGGAGGTGGGGGTTGTAGTGAGCTGCCATTGCGCCACTGCACTCCAGCCTGGGTGACAGAGCAAGACTCCATCTCAAAAAGACAAAAAGTAATATCCTAGAATCTGGTGATTGGGTTTTCTGTTCTTTTGGAGTCATTTGGACTCATTATCTTATCAGGAGACTCCATTTGTCCCTTCTTACATCTTACCTGCTGCGTCATCCTGTGTAGGGTATTAGACATATTTATTTCAAGAGTACAAATCAGGAGTAGGCAAACTATAATTTTTTGGACAAGTATGACCCTTGGTCTATTTTTGTATGTTGTACTCCCAGTCAAGAAAAATTTTTAAACTGAAAATTCTTTTTTTTTAAAAAAAAAAAAAAGAAAAGAAAAAAATATATATATGGAGCAGAGACCAAAAGTGGCCTGCAACCCTAAATTATTTGCTCTCTGGCCACCTGCAGAAAAGTTTGCCAATTCCTGGGTTATGGAAAAAAGTCCTACTATGTTGCCAACATTATTTTGGGGCATAGTGCTCATGTTAGTCCTCTTACCAAATGCACTTATTGTTTTATTTCCAAATGTTTAAAATAAAAACTTTCATTAATTTTTTTCCTTAGTCATTCTTTCTGTTTATTTTCTTAAAGTTCCCAATTTCTTGTGTGTGCACATGTAGGGTGGTCATGTTATTCGTCAATTTTTTCAGAAATTGGCTCCTTATTCCCCTTTATTACATCAGGACTGATTTCCCTCAATATTCAAAATAATTTCTTATTTATTAAACCTATTAAATAACATACATTTGCTCATATAGCATCACTGCTTGTGTATAATTCTTCAGACTATAATTAAAAATATGTCTTTTAAGTAATTTATGTTTGGCCATTTTCCTTTCAGCCTACGAGGTGCTATTTCCATTTGTGAACTATTATCTTCTTGCACCAATAATCTATAAAATGGCATCTTGTTTTAAACTCCTTATCAAAGTGTGGATAAGCTCAGATACTTAAAAAATATCAAATTGGTTCTTGAAGCATTAACTCATTCTCTGAATAAATATGGTTTATTATTTTCTTATCACTGACCTGCAGTAACACTTGATCTTCAGAAAAGTCACGTTATATGAAATGACAGCCTTGACCTTATAACCTCTCTTCTGTCATGCATGTCACTGTGCTTAAACGAGAATGCTGTTACATGTTTAATATATCTCATTCTTAACATATATGACTAAGAATTTATAATAATTAGGTTCATTTTTACATCAAATATTGAAATTGTATATAGCCTTGGTTCTGCTTTAATAATTGAACAGAATTTAACTTGATGAATTATTTCACACAGCAATGTTTTGTAGAATAACATTTTCTCCCAAACACCTGAAGTCCTCTTTAATTCTGTTTCCACTACATTTAAATGTTGTAAAGATTCTGCATCACTGTATATTTATTTTCATTTGTTTCAATTACATTAACAATTAACCAACCTAAGGACGCAGCACTAATTACCTCAAATAACCATGCCTAGGAAAAGGGCTATTTAGAAATAAGAAGTTCATTTCTATAATCCTTCAAGTACAAACAAAAAAAAAATTGTTGAAATTTAAATTTCAAAAGTTCAGATTTCAAAAGGTCTGCAGAAGTCCTAATGCTAATTTTTTCACGAGATTATGACGTTGTTATTAAAAAGTTGAGACATAGTGAAATCTCTCAGAGCTTGTCAGGACTTTAGCTACCCAAAGTTTTCTAGAAAGTTTTAGCTCTGGAGCAGTGATTCCAGGAGATCTCATCAACTAGGTCAATCTTTCTTCCTCTTTATTCAAACTGACATTTCCCTGCTACCAAAGAGAAATATACAGATTCTATTTTACTATTATTTTTCTGAGATGGAGTGTCGCTCTGTTGCCCAAGCTGGAGTGCAGTGGCGCGATCTCGGCTCACTGCAATCTCCACCTCCCAGGTTCAAGCAATTCTCCTATCTCACCATCCTGAAAAATTATATTTTAATGCTCATTCTTTCAGGTTTTCAATAGGAGTTCCTTTAAGACTTCTGAGTCTTTATCCCTGACTTTTAAGGTTACCAACTAATGATATTTGCCATGTCAGAATCCTCCTCCACACAATAACCCAACGTGAGATCATAATTTTTATTTTTATTAAAGTAGAAAACTGAGACTTGAAATGATATTCTAAAATCACACACTTAGTCTTCCACAGAATTGGCACTTTATTCCAAATGCTTCTAAAATCAGTGGCCATAAATTTGTTCATTAGTTTACACTAAAATCTATTAATGGACATGATATTTAGACAAAAGACCATAAGGCTTATATTCTTAGGTCAGCTTGGCTCTTCCAAGGAGCAACATTAAAATGGATTAGATATGGAGAAGATAGATTGGCTGAAATGCCTGTAAAGCATAAAGGGGAAAGGAGCTGGGTGAGCTTTCGATATGTTGCATGTCTGACACCTCAGAAGGAGAGAGGAAAAGAAGAGGACTGTTTATTAAGAATCTCAGCTTGCAGCATATTTCCAAGAAAGGTTCACTGAGGCAGACAGATGAGTGAATACTTGAGCCAAAGTTGCCTCCCCTTGCTAGAATGGAGCTGCCAAACTCAGTCCTGGCTGAAAGCAACTTGCAGGAACAAGGTCTCAGCTTAAAAGTGGTGGGACTGTCAACTATGCTTCTCACAGCAGAAGATCTAAGTGGTGCTGCAAAGTTTTCAAATTATGAAAGATCATATGTTTTAAATAAAAATCTGAGACAATGTGATAGCTCTGAACATGGATGTGAATTACATTCTATTTATAGCCTTAATTGGTGCATAGGGATGTGTGAGTGGTAGATAGAAGGCGATGCATGGAATTCAAGAGAAGAATACTGATGAAGGTTTCTCAGAACAGAGGTTAGAAGAGCAAATGTCTGTTGATCAGCTCTGTAAGTGCTAGTGCTATTCAAAGGAGTGAAAAAAAAAAAAATCAAAATTCAAGGAGGGAAGAGTAGTGGAAGGAGAGATCTTAGTTTAGGAAGTTACAGTAAAATCTAAAATGTTTTCATAAACTACAAGAGGCCTGAGACAGAAACTGGTTGTAAGAGAGAGACTGAAGCAAGATGATTCTAAGACCCAGGAGCAATGGGTCCACTGGGTGAGTAGGCCAACACTAGTAAGCCAGGATAACGGGGCACAGAGAGCTTCTGGTCTTGCAGGCCAACTGCATGTAAAGAGGCAAGGACAAAAGAGGAAATGAAAGAGACCATGTAAATCTTTATTTGCTCTGGGAAAATCTGAGATGATTGGTGAAAATAACATTTTCAACATTTGTGACTCAAACTAACCTTTAATAATTAGATGTCAAAAATTTGCAGTTACTTTCATCATAATAATATGTAAATATAAGCTCACTGCAAAAGTATTGTGTGTGTGTGTATATATATATATACACACACACATATATATATTGTGTGTATACATACAGAAATATAAAAGGAAGGAAATACGTATTTTTTATATGTATTTCAAGTAGTAAATTATCTTATGAGCTTCTCTCCCCTCCACTGCAGCTTGTGTCTTCCTGAAGTCACTGATTGACTTTAGCCCCAATCTAACTCTTTACCAAGTGTTCTTTTGACAGGAATATAGTATTAACCAAGGAAAAGAGAAGATGAACAATGTTTTATGTTGATATTCTTTCAAGGAGACTGCATTTTACTATGCTATGTTTTAAAACTTTCTTGATATTTTTACGTTACTTTTTAAATTAAATTAAATTTATTTAAATTGATAAATTTAGTTGTACATATATTTGGGGTACAGAGTGATGTTTCAATACATATAATGTACAGTCATCAGGATAATTAGCATATTCATCATCTAATACATTTGTCACTTCTTTGTGTTGGGAACATTCAATATCTTCCTTGTAGTTATGTGAAACTATATATTATTGTTAACTGTAGTCATCCTATAGTGGTATAGAACACTAGAAGTTATTCCTTCTATCTAGCTGTAATTTTATATTCTTTATCCATATTTATTTTCTTATCCATTCCTCTTCCCTCCCCTTCCCAGTCTGTAGTGTTATTAGGATATTTTTGAAATCTCAAAAAACCCTTAAATTTTAAGGAAAGACACTCAAAAGAGCAATTGAGCTCTGATTATTATCCAGTGCGAACAATATCAGATTAAGTTGCAACTAAAAACTACTGCTTATTTGTACTATTAAGTCTGAAGTATCTTTGGAAAAAATAACATGTAAATAAAATTTTGAGCCACATAGAGCTAAAAGTAAATGCATTAAAATTCAATATTAAAACCTGAACAACTTAAATAACAAAATGCTGCTGCTACAGATACACACTTCATCTGATTTTTGACCTAGTTTCTTGGTTTGAAAGTCACTCAGTCTGGTTATTTGTCTCCACAGTGTTTTTGATGTGCACTGGTTTACAATCGCATACTCTCATTTGCATTTCTCCATGTCTGGTGCACAGTTCAGCTAATTTTTTACTGTCAGTTATTTTTTGTCTCTTAAACAATTGTCTAAATGTCAGTCATCATAGAAGTGGTTTCAAAAATTTAAAATCACGATTTCTAAATCTCAATCAAAATTATTAAAGGACTTTAGGATATGATTTATCTGAATTATCTTCTAGATTCCTTTCCAATTTTAATTGCTGGCTACAGTTTTAAGGAGTAAAGAGGCATTTTAAATGTTTTTCTCTTTTTATAGCCTTCTTCCTCCTCAGAGTTTAATTTATTCTTTGAGGTACCAGGCCCAGGTGTTTGCCAAAAGCGCTCCCCTTCTACATTCCAATTTGCAAGAGAAGGAAAAAAAAAAATCAGTATTAAAAAAAATACTTATTTCTTAATTGTGACCTTTTATGGCAACATGGACATTTGTCATTTCTTTCACACTGTAAATCAAACTTACAGGTGAGCAATGAGACCAGCTGACACTGAAAATGGGTTTTTGAAAACTTTGAGTAATTCAGAATGTTTTCCTGTCCCTGAATATAAAGTCAAGTACATTTCACCAACTGATTCATTTAATTCCTACTTCTTTTACAGTCAGATTCCCTATATAAATTTCAACTCTCCAAGATATATTGTCTGTATAGACATAATCATAAAATTTTGTTTAAATTTGCATTGTTGTAGCTCTTTTATTTAACTAATCTTTATGTTCTCTTTATAACTGTATTTTTTTCTTTATTAGCTGTTTATTTTACAAGTTATACAATATTTGAAGTACATAAGCCATTAGTAATCAACTTAACCCATAATGCATTCCCTCTTTCTTTTCTCTCTAAGGTAATAACAGGTCTAAGCTAAACTTTAATATCCTAGTATAATATCAAGGTATAGTATTACAAAAGATGTTCCAGGTTGTTGTAAGGGAATGTCTCCTTCAAAATCTTTAAATGGACTTGTATAGGACAGACAGGACACAGCTGCATTAACCAGTGAGTTGAGAAAAATATGTCACCCTGTATTCCACATAGTGTGCATTTTTCATTCACACACTCATCTGCCAAAACTTATGACTGTGAATTATGTTAACAATTTTGGTTTAGGTCAGTGCACACAATTTAAAAACCTACACAATAGCCTGTATTTTCATTCTCTTATTGAAAGTCTCTATTCAGCAGGGTAGATACATTTAAAAAGCCAAAAAAGAGAAGTAAGTCTATGAGCAGTCTTCCTTAGTTATTTCCATTTGAGCTCACATACGGTCTGACCTGTTTTACTGATGTTGCAGAAACATTATGAGAAATCCTTTTAAATCTTGAAAGAGCAGTTGCAAAAAATATGTAGTATACGCATACACACACATAGAAATGGCTGAAGTGCCGAGTAGCATACATTTCTTTGCTAATTTCTAAAGTAGGAACATATACACATAAAAATTATTGGCAATCCTAAAAATATCAAGGACTCCTTAGCTATAAAAAGTAATATATGCTGTATGGAATGTACTGAGTCCATTCACTGCTTTTCGGGGAAACATTCTCATTTTGACCTCTGAATAAATAAGCTAATGTCCTAAAAGCTAAAATTGAATTATCTTTCTTTAGCCTAAGTATAAATCTAATAATTAGTGTAGACATTATCAGACTCAATATTCCCTAGGTTTGGGGAATTCTATAGGTTGATGTTAGGTGAACACATGTATATTTACATGCTTTTGAAATAAATGTATCAGTGATTTAAGAAGGTGTTCTGTTTTCTAAAGCAAGTATTAAAAATTTGATGCCTTTCACAGAAGTACTCACTTTATATTCTGTATTCATATGAGGTGTTTAAAATTGAATTTATACTTTTATGTGTTATATTTTTACTTAGGAATTATTGTTGTCTTGTATTTTTGCTTTCACCAATACATGTGGCGTGACCTACAAGACGCTTAGTAGGATTTTATATGCAAAGTATAATCGTTTTGCTATTTTAAGCTGCAACAGGTAAAACAGCTTGAGAGTCATTATTCTCATCTTTAAAACAAGCAATACAAACGTTAGAAAAACAGATCATCAATCATTTTTCCTCTACCCTTAGAGAACTGAGGTTACAAGGAAATCTGCTACCCTGAAATTTGGAAAGACAGACCCATCTACTGAAAGCAAGCCTAATCTGCTAATCTGGAACAAAAGTCCCTGGAGAGCTAAAGTGATTGAAACACTTGAATTAGGTAAATTTTGCCTAATTGCTGTAAACTGAGTGTGGACTAGTCTGAAAGTGAGAGGATGCTGGGATCTATAGTTTTACTTGTGTGGGTTTTACTTCCAAGAATCATACCAGGTTCTCATGATAAATATGCAAGAAAGATTCCCTTATGGCTCTAGCAGGGGATAAGGGAAAAATAAACCATTGTGAAATAAACCCAAATGATTTTCAATAACATATTTATACTCCCCAAGGGAAAGGATTTTGCCTCAGTTTTATTTCAGCTAGGGGAAGACAATTCTTACCACTCCAGTAGCCTCCAGTCTTCCTGTCTCACTTGAGTGGAAAATAACAATAACAACAACAACAAAATTAAGCGTGGTCCACAGAGGTCATAGGTTAAAGGAAGTAGATTGGGAATACCTCAGTCAGGGAAGGGAATAGGGAACAGGAGGACAAAGCTATAATACTGGAGAAATACTGGGGAGGTTACAGCCCAATAACACTAGCCTTGTAAAGACTGAGATTTAATCAGATTGTAGCATGTCCCTGGTTTCCCTTACCTTAGCACTACACCAACAGGGCTTCAGCATAGTAGATGGATGCAGGAGGCAGATAAGGGAGGGTCCTTAGAGAATCTCTGACCTACTCCACAAAGGTTTACATCAGATGCTTTTGCGCAGATGAGGGAACTTGCCTAGTACCTTGTCTGGACATGCCTGCAATGGACTGGGGGCCTGCCTGCGCACTAGGAATTCATGCCTTACGCAGCGGGGAGAAGTCTGGACATTTCAACTCATTCTGTGAGGTGGGAGCCTGTTGGCAGGATCCTCTCCTTTTTGCTGAGAGCTTTCTTTTAATAAATTTTATTCTCCTTACCTTTCAATGCGTCCATGTGCTTAATTTTTTCTGGTCGTGAGACAAGAACCCAGATTTTAGCTGAGCTAAGGAGCAAAAAATTCTGCATCACAGTAGTGGGTTATATCAAATATACCCCATCAGTGGGTCATATTTGAAAGTGCCACAACTTATATTTTGTCTCTACAACTTGTAAAACTTTCAAGTTGTAAACCTGAGGAGGAGAATTTAGGGAAACCAAAAGTCAACAGAGTAGACAGAAACAGGAAGAGTAAAGGAGTGTGCCTGTAATCCCAACACTTTGGGAGACCGACCGGGCAGGTCACTTGAGGTCAGGAGTTTGAGACCAACCTGGCCAACATGGTGAAACCCTGTCTCTACTAAAAACACAAATATTAGCTGGGCATGGTGATGCATGCCTGTAATTCCAGCCACTTAGGAGGCTGAAACAGGGGAATCACTTGAACCTGGGAGGTGGAGGTTGCAGTGACTTGAGATCATACCACTGCCCTCCAGCCTGGGCGACAGAGCAAGACTCCATCTCAACAAGAAAAGAAGAGGGAAGAAAAAGGAGTGTGAAGCCTCTGTCAGCTACAGCTACCGCAAACGTTATACAAAGCTCAACTTCTAGCCACATTAACATAAAATCTCACAATAAGGACCTAAATATTTCACTCATATTAACTGACAGAACATGTCTGACTTCCAGTGAAATAATTACAAGGCATGTCAAAAGGCAACAATGCAAATGAAGTCTGGAAAAAAAAAAAAGAAATCATCATAACCAAACCTAGATCTAACACAGATGTTGGAATTTTCACACAAGGAATTTAAAATAATTATGATGATTAATATTTAAAGAGCTCTATTGTAAACAGTAGCTATCACAGAAGAACAGGTGGACAATTGAAGCAGATGTATGATAAGTCTAAGAAAGAATATAAAGAAAATGCTAGAAATAAAAAAAAACACGGTAACAAAAATGAGGAATACTTTTGATGGACTCATCAGTAGACACATCATAGATGAAGAAAAAAAATCAGTAAGTGTGAAGATAGGTCAATTGACATGGAAAGAAAAAAAAACTTAAAAATCCTAGTAGTATATAAAATAACTGTGAGACAATTAAAAATATGTAAAACATGCTTAATTGGAATACCAGGAGCAGAAGATTACACAGAATGAATATTTAAAATAGTAAGGGCAGAGAATTTTCCAAAATTACCTACAGATTCCCCAAATCACAGAGTCCGAAGGCTAAAAGAACACCAGCAGGATAAATGCAAAATATGCAAACAACAACACATCTAGGAATACCATATTTAAAATGCAAACAACTAAAGATATTTTTCAAAAAAGCCAGTGGAAAAATACACCTTCTCAATAGAGGAGCAAGGGCAAAAATTATAGCCGACTTATTGTTAAATACTTTCTTTTCCATGCAAGCAGGAAAAGAATGGAGCAAAAAAATTAAAGTTTTGGGGAGAAACAGTAACACCAACCAAATGAAAAGAAAATCTGTGATTCGGAGAAAATATTTGCAAGGCATATATCTGTTAAGTGGTCAGTGTCTAAAATATAGAAGGAACTCAAACTACTCTATGCAAAGAAAATAGATAATCCTACTAGAAAATGGGCAAAGGACTTGAATATTTCTCAAAACATAAGAATGGCCAACAGATATATCAGAAAGTGCTCAGCATAACTAAACATTTGGGAAACGCAGATTAAAGCTACAATGGTATATTACCTCACATCTGTCAGAATGGCTAACTAAAAGACAAAAGATAAGAGTTGGTGCAGATGGAGAGAAAAGAGAAGCCTTGTACACTATGGTGGAGAATGTATATTAATACAATTATTATGAAAAACAGTATGGAAGTTTCTCAGAAAAACTAAAAGTAGAAGTATCATATGACTCAGCCATCCCACCTCTGGATATTTAGCCTAAAGACTTGAAATCAGTGTGTCGAAGAGATGCCTGTACTCCTATGTTCATTGTATCCCTATTGACAGTAGCCAAGTTATGGATTTAACCTAAATGTCTATCAAGGGATAAATGGACATAGGAAAGTGGTATATGTACACCACGGAATACTATTCAGCTATAAAGAAAAAGTTCTGTCATTTTGACATGACTAGAATTGGAGAATATTACGCTGAATGAATTAAGCCTGGCACAAAAAGACAGATGCTACATGTTCTCATTTACATGTGGACTCTACGACAATCAAGAAACCAAGAGTAGAATGGTGGTTACAGAGGCTGGGGAATGTGGGGTAAAGGAGAGATGGTGCTCAAAAGGTCCAAAGCCTCAGATACAGAGAAAGAAGCAGTTTTTTTAAAAACATCTATTGCACAGCATGATGAGTACAGCTAATTGTGTATTCCAGAATCACTACACAAATTTTAAATGTCCTCACCACAAAATTGATAAGTATTTGAGGTGATGGCTATGTTAATTAGCGTGGTTTAATTATTATACATTATATTCATAAATAATAATGTCACTTCATAACCCATAAATACATACAACTATAATTTGTCAATGTACAAAATAAATTTTAAAAAGGAAGTTCTTGAAGCTGAAAGAATTGTCAGAAAATGGCCAGAAACTTGGATTTACAGAAAGAATTAATATCAAAGAAGGAGAAAATGAAGGTAAAATGAAGTCTTTTGTTTTTCTCATTCTTAATTGACATGAAAGACAAGCCTTTAAAACAATAATAGTAACAGTGTATTCAGTGATTAGAACACAGGAATCAGCAAAATGCATGACATTAGTGTCGTCAGAGACAGGAAGGAGCAATTGGGGATCCTGTGTTATGAAGTGTGTGTTCTACAGGCACGGTAGTATAGTGCTATATGAAGGTGGATTTGGATGAGTTAAAAAATGTATATTGTAAACTCTAGGGCAATCACTAAAATATTTTAAAAGTGTAATTATGCTAAGAAAGGAGATAAAATAGCATTATATAAAATTCTCACTCTGACCTGGAGAAGGTAGAAACCAAGTGGGAAATAAAGAAACAAAGAACAAATGTAATGAATAGAAAACAGTTACAAGCACGTTATATATTAATCCAACCATGTTAATAAGCATTTTACATGTGAAAGTTTAAATATACCAATTAAAAGGCAGAGTTTGTCAGAGTGGATATAAAAAACAAACAAACAAAAAACCCAAAAAACAACAGCTATCTGTTGTATTCAAGATACACACTGATATACAAAGACTCTCCATAAAAGTAAAGGGATAGTCCATAAGACTTAGGACAAAAGAAACCACACATGAGCATTGCACTGTAGTTGTTGAGGTGGTTTTCCATGAATATGTGCGTTTACAACTCTGTAACCAATACACACATAAAAAGAATTAAACAGGCTGCGTGCGGTGGCTCACGCCTGTAATCCCAGCACTTTGGGAGGCCAAGGTGGGCAGATCACCTGAGGTCAGAGGTTACAGCCTGGCGAACATGGCAAAACTCCATCTCTACTAAAAGTACAAAAAAAAAAAAAAGAAAAAAGAAAAAATTAGCTGGTGTGGTGGTGGGTGCCTGTAATCCCAGCTATTCAGGAGCCTGAGACAGGAGAATTGCTTGAACCTGGGAGGTGGAGGTTGCAGTGAGCCAAGATCGCCTGGGTGACAAGAGTGAGACTCCATCTCAAAAGAAAAATAAAAAAGAATTGAACAAATAATTAAATGGATAGCAAATGGTGAGAGCCAGAATGGAGGTCAAGGAAAGTTACAAATAAGAAAGCAAAAGACACAAGAATGATCCATGTGTTAATGGATTAGAGACGGAGAGATAAGTAAAACTCATGTATAGTTTAATGTAGATACAGACGATCACATATATACCTATTTATAGGTGTGTGTATAGATGTGAGTATACAAACACATATTTCCTTGCTCTGTAAGCTAAGAGGTACTAGAATCAACCACACAAAAGCAGCAAAGAGCAAACTTAGCATTCAGTTCTTGGTTTCTAATAACATTTTACAATTAAAGAAAGAAAACATTCTTGAAGAAATGGCTGATTTTAGGACTAGAGCAGGAAATACATAAAATGAGTGTGGAATTTTCTGTAGTGTCCGAAAGTAAGGAAGTGCTCATGTGTACACACATACAATTGGAAATGTGGGTGGGAGGGAGTGCTCGTAAGTACCCAGTGGTTAAAGCTGAACAAAAAAATGCCACAAAATACAGTAACATTGAATTATAACCCAAAATATAAAATTAACATTCATGAGATTATACTGATATAAAAAACGTGGAATACTTAGAGACAAATTTCCCTTGGGGAATAATTCCAGATAATTTATGCAGATACTCCACTCTCACACAAGTGAGACATTACACCCAGTTCCTTAAGTGTGGGTTGCTCATAGTGATTTTCTTCCACAGTGTGCGTTGAGTAAAGGAGGAAAAGGGCAACTTTACAGTGAAGAAACCAGACAAACACTACCTTAGCCAGATCATCCAAGGTTACATGGACTGTGAGGAGTCACATGCTCTTGATATAAGGTGATGGAAATGGCATTTTACTGTGGTGTTTTTCCTCCCCACAAACCATAATTCCAGTCCAGTCATGAGAAAACCATTCAAGAAATCTAATATGAGGAAAATCCTGCAAAATATCTAATCAGTACTCCTAAAAATGTACAGGACATCAAAAACAAGGTAAGCCTGAGAAGCTGCTATAGCCAGAAGGAGTGTAAGTTAGACATCATGACTGAAAGTAGTAAGGTGTCCTGGGTGAGATCCCAAAACAGAGAAAAGACATTAGGTGAAAACTAAGATAATATGAACGATAGTATACTCTGGTTAATAATAACGTATCAATATTTTATAAACTGACACTAGTATAAGATGTTGTTACTATTAGGGAAAACTGGTAGTGACATTTATGGGAACTATCAATGGTCTTCACAACTTTTCTGTAAATCTGAAATTACTTCAAAATAAATTCATTTAAAAATTATAATATGTAAGCCAGACTTGGCGGCTCATGCCTGTAATCCCTGCGCTTTGGGAAGCTGAGACGGATGGATCAGTTAAGCCCTGGAGTTTGAGGCCAGCCTGGCCAACATGGTGAAACCCCATCTCTACTAAAAATACAAAAATTAGATGCACCACTATAATTCCAGCTACTCAGGAGGTTAAGGCACGAGAATTGCTTGAACCTGGGAGGTGGAGGTGCAGTGAGCTGAGATATGCTACTGCACTCCACCCTGGGTAACCAAGTAAGACTGTCTCAAAAAAGAAAAAAGGAAATAAGCAAATAAATTTTTTTTTTTTAAATTCACCTTACATTTGATGATATTTTGCCAAGAAGATGTATTGATTTAAAAACATACATTTAAATAAATGTAATAAAGACACATTGTAGAAATTTTAGAATATATAGAAGAAAAGAATACAATATATGAGAAGTGCTTGGTATTTAATACATGTAAAGTAAGTAAACATTTAAAATGATTATTTAACATTTTCCTGTAAAATTATATATAACATTCAACAAATCTGTATCTCAACAAACCTCTGCCTCATTTTATTGTAAAATAAGACCAAATGAAACAACCTAATGTGTATAATTAATAAGCCAATCTTAATAGTCAAAAGAGCCTATCTAAACAGAAATGTCCATTTACTTTAGACTGATGATATGAACCAAAATGCTTAAAACCTTTTTTTTTTTTCTTTTGAGACAGTCTCCCTTTGTCACCCAGGCTGGAGTGCAAGGCTGCGATCTTGGCTCACTGCCATCTCCGCCTCCCAGGTTCAAGCGATTCTCCTGCCTCAGCCTCTCAAGTAGCTGGGACTACAAGCCTGCCACCGCGCCCAGCTAATTTTTTTTATTTTTAGTAGAGACGGGGTTTCATCATGTTGGAAGGATGGTCTCTATCTCTTGACCTCCTGATCCGTCCGCCTCGGCCTCCTAAAGTGATGGGATTATAGGTGTGAGCCACCCCGCCCGGCCTGGCCTCATCTTTTCTTAAACGTCCCACCTCTTCCCAGTATCATATTGGAAGCAATTGATTTTTGGAGGGTATTACATTTCAACATGAAATTTGTAGGAAACAAAAACATTCAAATCATATCCATAGCTTTATTGTTTTTCAGAAATTACTTCCAACATAAAGTTAAAATATAATTTAAAATATATTGAGTCAATCTTCAAAAGCAGGGCCAATATACAAGAAACACGGTAAACATTTTAAATAACCATTGTCAAATACCTTTAAAAATATTTGGAACATTTCTGAAACTGCTCAAATTCCAGTAACTGTAAGCTTACTCATCTTCTTTTTATGGTCTTTAAGATCAGACCAATGGTGCAAATATGATGAGTGGACTCTTTGGAGAAATATCTATTCAAAGCAGAAATAAAGTTTTAAATAAAAACCAGCAACAAGTATTCTATACATTTCTTGGGCTTCACATAGGTCTGGGAAGAAATAGGTAGACATTAATTTTAAGTCTTTCATGTCACTTCTATCTTATAGACAGGCAACTTGGCCAAATTTGGTAAAATTCAAGTAAAGCCTATTGAAAAGTTTGATTTGAATTGATTAAAAATATATTTAAATAGATCATTTTGCCCTTCATATTAATTTGAATATTTCTTGTGTTGAAACCAGGCATGAAAAATGTCCACCTAATGAGCAAGATTAAGATTGATTTGAAGTTGATAAAAAAAAAATGAGAGTCAGTATATTTCTAAAGAGTCTTTAAAATCCTAGTCTTGAAAATGCCTGATAGGTCATTTCAGATGCCTCTAGGTAAGAATACATTTTAGAAAAATGTATTTATGACTAGACCACAAATAAAAAATTCTGCTTTTGTTTGCTTTGTTTTACTCTTAAGTTATTCCATACAGAGGAGTTGAGAGTATTGTTTAGCACATCAGTATATTTTTAACCCTTTATTATGTTTACTAGTTTGTCTTTCACTCTTATTAACTGAAAAAAAAAAAAACCATAATTAAATGAGATGTTGTGTTTAAGCTTAATAACCTAGCCATACTTGGAGTTCTAAATTATTTCCTCAGAAAAGCAGCAAACCCCTATACATCCTTGGGGCCACAGACATGAAAATAACAACTTATTTAGGTTTTAAAAATAATTATTTACTCTTGCACTAATCTTAACATGTTTGTGTAATTTCCTTTAGTAAGGTTGTAAGATTGTACAACCTTCTGCATACAAGGGATTTAAAGAGAGTCAGAAGCTAGTGCTGTTCACGTTCTCTTAAGCTCATAGTTTTGTTTTTGTGCTTTTGTTCATACAGATGTCTTTGTTTTAGTTAACAATATTTAAAAACCATGATGCTTCATATAAAAATAGGGATTTTCAGCTCCTTTGGAATAAAAAATACACTGGTCAGTGTAAGATTCTCCCCGCAGTCTGAAAGCTTAAGGAGATGTGTAACTCCTCCCTTCTCAGGCCCAGTCCCAAGGCGCAAGTTGAGTCAGTAGCGTGCGCCAGCAAGATAGCAAAGGCAGGAAGAGAGCCAGCCGGAAGACACCTACCCTGGCCGGAAGGCACGTACCCCTGAAGATTGAAAAAGAGGTCATCCAGGTATAACGTAGCAGTTAGGTCAGACTAGGACACTTCCTGTTTACAGGAGACTATGAAACCTTTGCCTGGTCCTCACTTGGGGTTGATGCCATTTTAGGCCTCAGCCCGCCTGCACCGGCGTGCTCATTAAAACAGCGTGTTGCTCCACACCACCTCCTGTTGTCTATTGGAGCTCTCTAGGGGTTCAAACCAATACAAGAGTCTTATATTCAGTAGCAGTGTTTCTCTGAAACAGAATGTTGGAGCTTCCTGATTCGAGTACCATTTTGTAAGTCAATTTGAGCCATTAGGAAACCACCTCCAGGAAAGCATTCTTTGAAACTTATGAACAATATTGATTTCCTGTACGTGTTTAAGGAAAAAGAGTCCATAGCTTTCATGTTATGAATTAATGCTTTAGAGAGAAATCACACCACTCTAAATCTATTGTTCATGTTAAAAATCAAATTTAATTTACGTAGACAGATTCATTTTGTCTTTTCCTTACCATCTCTCATCCCCATAGCTCCTGATTCTAAACTCCAAAAATGTTTTTACAGCAAATCAATAAGTATTTAAAAGTGTCAACTCACAGATTGTTAAACTGCCTTAAGTTTTCTCCTGCCACACAGAAAAATTAATTTAACCTAATATTTAAAGAGTTTTCTCATATTAACTTTGTCTCTCTTCTGTTTGAACTATAGCTATATCATTACATTAGTATGTACCATGAACATCACATGGTTTTAAGATTCTATTATAGAATTGCAGTTTTCCTATTCTTTGTCAGGTGTGACATTTTTTAAAAGTCACTAACAGAAATTAGTGAAGTATCAAAAACAGACACAGATATGAGTGATTCTTTAGTTCAAAGGCCTAAAATATATAGTTTTAAAAATTTAGTTGTAAACAAAAATAAAATTATTAGATAAGATCACATAGATTAATTCATATTTAATTTTTCTTACTTCTCTTTATTGCCTAACATTTCCCTGCAGTTCATTTACACAGTTTGAACTTTGAATGTCAGTTCTTTAGTCTTTCTATTTCCCACATAAAAACACAGAAATGTTTCCGTATGTCAGTAGGCTTGCCCTAATTTAACAAACCATCAGTGAGAAGTTGTGAAAAAATAAAGCTTTATTCTTCACTAAAATATTGAATTCATATTGAATAATCCCATTTGTGCATGTTTCAGTTGGCATGAAAGTAGTTATTTCTAATTTGATTATAAATTCAGTATAGACACTTCTATAGTAGATAAACCCAAACTTAATGTAAAATCACTTGAAATCAACTCAAAATATGCTATTAAGTGGCAGTAATTTAACATGTAAAAAATAATAAAATGATATTATTACTGATGTATGTGTTCCAATTATCTCAAACTTTTAAAACTTTGATTTGGCTGTGGAAAGAGTATTTGAAGGACATCACATATAAATGCCTATTTTAAAAAGTAGACAAAACTGGAGCTTTTCAGAGTCAAAGGGTGTAAGATGGTATCACCAAATGATCATCACTGATTTGCTTCCTTCTGTATCACAGTGAACCCTCCCTCAGTGAGCCAAAGTGGGCTATGTAACCAGTAGAACTTGAGGAATTCAATTTCAAAAAAAAATTGAGCTAAATAATAGTGTTTGGCCAAAACTAACTAAATAAGTGAAATTAAAAGAATTATTATTTTATTAAGACATGTTTAATAAATGTTATTAATTTCAATGTTGCTTATTGAAAAAATTTATGAATACCTTTTGAGGATTTTTATACTCTGAGGACATTGCTAGAACTTGAGGAAATGCCTCAATGAAAATAACAATAACTCATGACCTTTTTTCATTATTTTCAAATTTTTTTCTCATTATTTACAAATAATTTTTCTATTATCTTGTTTAATTCCTGCAATAATTGTTATTCTCTGCCTATTGTAGAATGGGAAACATATTCAGAATGGTTATACCATATGCCTAATTTCTCATTAAGAAAGAGTTAGAATGACAGTTTAAATACTGATATTTATTTTTTATTTAAAAAGTTGTTCATTGATCGCCTGCCACTTATCAAACAGTTTTTCTAAGTCCTGGGAGGTAGAAAAATGAGTAAAGATAGTGACTCTGCCCTCATTGAGCTCACCACTTTATAGGTGATACTGATTTTTAGACAGTAACATAATGGGAATCGGGTATGTGCTATATAGTAAAATCATTTGCAAAGCAATGAGGTGCTGGAAAACTGGCTCTCTGGTAGGGTGAGGGAAAGAGCCCTGATTTGTCCATTTCTACGTTGTAAATATTTCCACCCTGGCTGATTTCCAACTCCTACCAGTTTAAAAATTGGCTTGAAATTCCTGGATATTTAACAATCAGCTCTCACAGGTAGGTTTAAGCTGACCTCCAACTCACCTATGATAGTGTAATGGAAGCATAAAAAAGGCAGCAATAAATTCTTCCTAGAGAGGGGTTGGGAAAAGATTCAGAGCAGAGAAAATTTGAGCTAAGCCTTGAGGATGAAAAAAGTTGGAGGGCAGAGAACAGGGTAGAAGAATGGGTCTCGCAGTGGGAACATTATATGCAAATTTAAGAAGGCTGAGAATTCATGATCTTCTGGGGCATGTGTGAGAAGATAGCTGAGGTAAGGGCCCTAGAAGCTGTGTAACTGGGACCAGACTGTTAAAAACTTTGAAAGCATTAGGATTTCGATTTGTTTGTATAGGATACAGGCATCTCTGGAGGGGGTCTCATAAAACATCCCCCAGAGATGCCTGTATCCTATACAAAGAAATTATTTGAAGAACAAAGCAGCCCAAGCAAGGATGGATTCTACTAAATGCCCAGATCTTTGCAAAGATTGAGGCAAGATTTCAAGGAGGGAAGAGAAATATTCGTATTTGGAGTCAAAGTGAATTTTTAGTTGGTTTCTTGATTATACCTATACCAAAAGTTTCAAACATGAAGATTTTATATATACTTTTCCATCTGGAAAAAGTACAGCTTCATAACCCATTATAACAAAACCAACTGCATTTTAGTAACAATATAATTGATCAAATATTTTCTGTTTATTAATATGGTAAGAAAAATAAAAACAGATTGTCCCAAAGACTTACAAATAAAATTTCAATACGGGAAACAATTTTTTTATTGGCAAAGTCTAAATTAGTATTAAATAATTTCTAATACAGAGTCAGGCTCTCAGAATTTTTACCCCTGGGTAAATCATTTCATCTGTGGTGAAGTGTCCTACGGAATATCACTAAAAATATTTCACGCAATATCATTTAAGTACAATTTTATGAGGTTGATTATTTTTAGTGAAATTAAATTAACTCCATAGGAAAAGATATACTCAGGATTAAGTAAAGACCATTAGATCATCAAAGATTATCTTCCTTCGATACTATGGTCCCTTCAGACAACATCTGTTTTCCCAGTGGCTCAATATTCCCCTCCTAATCTTACTGGTTGGCTGGCCTAAGGATATGTAGTCTACTTCCAAAGTCTACTTCTTATATGTTTCATAAATTTTCATTTTGTATCTTTTTATTTATGCTTTTACCTTGTACATTTGGCACTACTTTGGAGTTCAATTGCAATAATTGCAAAGGTAACAGTGTCGATAAACATATTTTAAGGTAAATGTAATTACAAAGTTACATATATATATTTCCTACAGAAGCAATTGTAACATCTCATTTATTAAGTCGTGTTTTAGCTCATTTTTATTTCAGTAAACACAAATGCATCAAAGCTTATTTAAATTCACAGAATGAAACATGAATGATTAGAAAGTTCTACAAATAAACCAGTTAGCTTCTCCAAAAAATGGTTCTTGGGCAGAACACATAGTCATTTTCCCTAGCAAATTGTTGATCAGATGTTCTCAATGTTTGCCAAAATGTGAAACAAATATTAAGACCTAATGATGGCATGATATATGCAACTATCTCCAACTAAGGGATTCAGTTGAAGATCTTCACATTATTGCATTTGGAAGTTAAACAAGGAGTATGTTTACTTTTATTTTACCTGTTGTGGAATGTTACACTGAGATATGTCTTCTGAATGGCTAAGGTTTTTTTTTTTTTTCCTTCTCCCTAAGTATTCAAATATTTTAATTTTATCTGTGTGTTTTTGAAATGACAAAAAAAATATTTGCTTCTAGATACCATGTGTGAATGTTCATCTCCTAAGGGTCTCCTAGTAAGTGAGAAGTCAGTGGTTTGGGATATATAGGTCTTTTTGATCAGAGAACTAAGTGTTTACATGGGCTGTTTTCTGAAAATGGAGTTAGGTTCAGTCTTTCATTCTCATTTTCATTCAAAATGAGGCAGTTATTTGAAAAATTTTCTATTAAGTCAAATACTTCATTAAAGAAGGGTACTAAAGATCATCTTGGCAAAAAAGTTTTTATATCTGTTCAGCTTAGGGTTCTAACCTTATAACTAAATGTTTCTTAAGGTTTTTTTTTTTTTTTCAAAAAGAGACCACTTTTTTATGAATGAGTGTAACTTTTTATTAAGATAGAATTATTTTCATTAAAGAAGTATATGAAAATGGTTAAGTAAAATCAAATGGCTCCAAAAGTCTTATAGTGAAAACAACAGTCCCGCCAGTTGTTCTTTCCAGAGGCAAGCACTTTTCGTTCTCTTAGTTTTTCCTTCTGGTAGTTACTTTCATGGGTTTTTGCCAAATTATTATTATGTTTTTTTAGTTTTTCAGGTGAATGCATACATTAATACATATAAATTTTAAAAGCCTCTTCAGTTTATAATGCATCCTAACAGTCCCTTGCCCCATCCCTCGTAATTCTCCAGAGCAATGACTTTTAACTCTTAGCAATGTCTTCTGTTTGTTTCCTTATATAACTAGCCATTTCTTGCTTATTTTGTACATTATATAGTGATTTCTTGATATGACAGTTGAGGATTTAGCTCTTATACCATCACTATCTTCACTTTTCCTCTCCCATATTGTCCCAAAGTAGTTACCAGATTTAGGAGCTAAGCAGTCATTATGCTTAACGTGAGCATAATAATGCTCACATCATTATGACAATGTACATGTTGCTCATTGTTGAGAAAAACAGCATTATTATGCTCTTACCTCTTATCCTGTACTTCTTTCTGCTCTAGAATTAATGATTGCTTAACCAACCTTTCCCCCTTGTTTTTTTAATTTCTGCTTTATCTTCAATGAACTTCTTTCTAAATGCCCCAAATTTGGCAATAACACATTATTTTTAAGAGAAGGGATCTCACTATGGTGATCAGACTAGTCTGGAACTCTTGGGCTCAAGCCGTCCTCTTGCTTAGCTTCCTGAGTAGCTGGGACTACAGGCATGTGCCATTCCACCCAGCTAACCTATTAATATTTTTAGTGTTTCTTTTTAAAGCCAGCTCCATAGCTGGAATATTGCCTGTGTTGGATCTTATTTGCTGGATCCATGTCATTCTCTGGTCTGTGTACTCCTTCATTTTGTTGGAGTATTTTCTCCAATAGCTTCCCAAGAAAGGGCACAGCACATGGAGGTAACCCCTGAGTCATTGCTTGTCTAAAAATGTATTATTTTAACTTCACCCTTGATTATTTGGCTGAATACAGATTTATATGAAAATTATCAACACACCAACTTATGACTTTTTTCATTCCTTTATTTCCTGCAATACCAGTAAACAGCTATGCGAATTATTTTTTACTTAAAAAATGTGGCAAGTCATCAAATCCAAAATGTGAAGCATGCATTTACATAATTTTTGTAACTTTTCCCAATAATTAAAATGAATATCAAAATTATGAAGTTGTTTTCAACTGTCCTTGTATATGAATGCATGCATAAGAGAGGAAATGAGAGAAAAATGATAGGGAGACACTGAGGTGAGAAACAAATAAATTATCCTTTAAAATATGACCCATATTTAAAATATTTAATAAAGTGCAAATCAAATCGGGCAATATAACATATTTGTTTCAAAGGATTTATCTATATTTTGCCACTGTACACTAGATGTACCTAAGGCACATCATGATAAACCTTAGCTATTGAATTAGGATGTTAGAGTAACATTTGTAATCTATTGCTATAGTATAATTGCCTGGTATGGAAAAAAATGAGACTTTTTTTCTAGTTTTGAGTTTCCTCTTCTTTTAGTGTGTCTCTTTTTATTTCCCATTACTAATACCATTATTTGGAAAATTCTCATGTGTCAAGTACTATTAGTTGTTGAGGAACTAGGATGCATATTCACAAATTCTGTGAATATTTTTATGTGATAAAATTTTGGTGCTGACAACTTATCAGGGAGTTTTGCATTTTGTTTTGTAAGCCCAAGAATGTGATTTGGTGCCGTGGATCTTGAAGAGTTTAGAATCAATAGGCTTGCATTCAGATTTAAGCTCAGCTATC
Source organism: Colobus angolensis palliatus (assembly GCF_000951035.1). NCBI lineage: Eukaryota > Metazoa > Chordata > Mammalia > Primates > Cercopithecidae > Colobus > Colobus angolensis. The sequence continues at coordinate 12,169,584 of NW_012116154.1, read as the reverse complement.
TTTATCAATTAAAAAAGTTTTATTCAGATATAATACATATATGTAACAATAATGAAAGTATATTACCTATAATACATGAACATAAATAATGCATTTATCCACACATCATTCACATGCCATAAAAATCAACCTTTTGAAGAATGCAGTTCAGTGCAACCACTCCTATTATTTACTGTTAGAACATTTTTATCATCCAAAAAGTAAAACACAAACCCATTTGCAATGAATCCCTATTTTTCATTGCAATTCCTATCCCTTGGAAATCATAAATCTACTTTCTGTCTCTATGTCTTTGATTATTCTGAACACTGCCTGTAAATAAAATCATATAATGTGTGGTCCTTTGCGAATGGCTTCATTTACTTAGCATGATGTTTTCGAGGTTCATTCATGTTCTAACATGTACTTCTTTTCTTTGATGGAAGAATAATATTCCATTGTATGGACAGGGTACTTTTGTTCACTAATTCAGCAACTGATGAACATCGGTTGTTTTCCTCCACTTTTTGGCTACTATAAATAATGTTACTTCTACAAATATTTATGTACAAAATCTGTGATGATAGATGTTTTTATTTTTCCTGAGTATACACTTAATAGTGGAATTGTTGGGTCGTATAGCAACTGCCTAAGTGTTTGAGAAAATGACAGTTTTCTAATATGTCTACATCATTTTACATTCCCACAGTTGTTTATGAACATTAAAAGTATTCCACATTTGCCAGTACATGCTATTATCTGTCTTTTTTATTATATCCATTCTGGTCGGTGTGAAGTAGGATATCATTGTAGTTTTAATTTGCATTTCCCTAATGATGAATGATGTTAAACATCATTTATATTGGCCACTGTATAAAATAGCATATTGGCTTTTTCAGTATTTATTTAGAGAAATACGTATTCATATCGTTTGAAAAATTTTAATTGGATTGTCTTTTTATTATGAAGATTTAAGTTTTTTATGTATTTTGGATACCAGTTTGGATACCTTTATCAAATACATGATTTTAAATATTTATATTATTTTGTTGTTTTTCATTTTCTAGGTGTCCTTTGAAGCAAAATTTTGTAATATATAAAGTCCAAGTTTTATTTTTTTTCTTTTATGATTTGTGCTTTTAGTATCATATCTAAGAAACCATTGGCTAATCCATGGTAAGAATAATGTACTACTATGTACTTTTTAAAGAGTTTTGTACTTTTAATTTTTACATTTAGATCTTCAGTATTCTGAGTTAATTCTCATATATGGTGTGAGAGAACTGTCCACTTTTATTCTTTTGTATGTGGATATTCAGTTGTCCTAGCACCATTTGTTGAAAAGACTATTTAGTTAATTGTCTAGATATTCCCATTGAAAATTAATTGACCATAAGATTTAAGGTTATGTTCTTTGGAGTTTTCAATTATATTTCATCAATTTATATGTCTGTTGTCTTGCAAATTTCACAATATGTTGATTGTCTTGGCTTTGCAGTAAATTTTTAAATAGGAAAGTCTGTCTTCCAACTTTGACTTCTTGTTCTAGAATATCTTGGGTATCCTGGGTTTCTTGAAATTCCATATGAATTTTAGAGTAATCTTGTCAATTTCTGGGAAAAAAGGCAGTTGGAATTTTCATAGGGATTGTGTTGAATTTGTAGATAAGATTGCAGAGTATTACTGCTACGGTTTGATAGTTTGCCTCGCACCAAAATATATTTGTTGAAACCTAATCCCCAATACAATATTATTAGGACATGGGGCCTTATGGTAGGTGATTAGGTTATGAGGCTCTTTATTTTTTATTTTTTTATTTTTTTATTTTTATTTTTATTATTATACTTTAAGTTCTAGGGTACATGTGCATAATGTGCAGGTTTGTTACATATGTATACATGTGCCATGTTGGTGTGCTGCACCC
>NW_012116154.1:12154627-12167631 GCF_000951035.1 Colobus angolensis palliatus | reverse complement strand
TCTTTGATAATACTCTTTGTTCTGAAGTTTAAAAATTTTTTAATTTAATTTAATTTTTTAAAAATTCCTTTTTTTAAAATTATACTTTAAGTTCTAGGGTACATGTGCATAATGTGCAGGTTTGTTACATATGTATACATGTGCCATGTTGGTGTGCTGCACCCATCAACTCGTCATTTACATCAGGTATAACTCCCAGTGCAATCCCTCCGCCCTCCCCCCTCCCCATAATAGGCCCCGTTGTGTAATGTTCCCTTTCCAGAGTCCAAGTGATCTCATTGTTCAGCCTTGACAAGTGGGACTGGTGCCCTTATAGAAGAAGCCTGAGGGACCTTATTCATCCCCTTTATCCTGTGAGAACACATTGCATTTGGAAGTTAAAAAGAGAAGTTGCCATCTGTGAATCAGGAAACAGGCCCTCACCAGAGACAAAATCTGACATCTTGGTATTGGACTTCGCAGCCTCCAAAACTGTAAGAAATAAATTTCTGTTGTTTACAAGCTGTTCAGTTACGGCATTTTGTTATAACAGCCAAAGCAAAATTAACATAACTGCCATTTAAACAATAGTATGTGTTCCAATTCATAAGTATAGTATTTTTAAGTATATTTAGATATTCTTTAGTTTATGTCAGCAATGTTTTATCATTTTCAATATACAAGTCTTGCATTTCTTTTGTTAAATGTCTTCCTTTTTTCATTTTTTTAGTAATATTGTAAAAGACATTATTTTCTCAATTTAGCTTTCAGAATTTTTACTGTGACTATAGAGAAATAAAGTTAATTTTTGTATAGTGATCTTGTATCCTGTCACCTTGCTGAATTTATTTCTTAGTCCTAATAGTAATATTTGTGAGTCTAATAGTAGTTTCTTTGTAGGTTATAAATTTTTATATATAATAACTTGTCATCTGTGACTTGGGATAGTTGTACTTCCTCCTTTCCAATCTCGAAACCTTTTACGGGTTGAGCATCCCTAATCTGTGATGCTACTGTGCTGCTTAATTATCTTGAACACTCTATTGTGTCACTATTTTAATGGTATGCCACATTTGAATAGATATAAGACAATAATTGCTTATGGTAGCATATGAACTCAAAGTCAGGAATAATAGTGACAAAAAACAATCACAGACTGTCTGTGTGAGTGGCAGAGACAGTGACACCACTATTTTCTGTTGATTCAATGTATGCAAACTTTGTTTCATGCACAAAATTAATTAAAATATTGTATAAAATTACCTCCAGCCTCTGTGTATAAAGTACATATAAAACATAAATGCAGTTCATGTTTAGACTTGGGTTCCAGCCCCAAGAGATCTCATTATGTATATGTACATATTCCAAAATTCAAAAAATCCCAAATCCAAAGAATTTCTGGTACCATACATTCTGGATAAGGGATATTCAATCTTTATTATTAATTTTGTTTTCCAAATTTCCCTGCCTGGAAACTTTATTATGACATTCATATAGAATTTGCAAGAGCAGACATTTTTGCCTTGTTCCTGATCATGGAAGGTATTTAGTCTTTAACCACTAACTGTGATATTGGCTGTGGATTTGTTTTGAAGTCCTGTATAAAGTTGAGAAAGTGCCTATCTTATCTTAATTTATTGGGAGATTTTGTGATGAAAGTGTATTGGATTTTTCAAAATACTTTTCCTATGTCTATGGATATAATCTTATGTTTTTTTGCCCTTTATAATATAATATGGTATATTACACTAATTGTGTGTGTATGTGTGTGTGTCAAACCAACCTTGCATTCCCAGAAAATGTTCCATTTGGTTGAGGTGTATAATTCTTTTAATATGTTGCTAGCTTCAGTTTGTAGGTATTTTGTTGGTGATTTTGGTCATTTTATTCAAAGAGATATTGATCTGAAGATTTCTTACAATATCTTTGTCTGGCCTTGGTGTTAGGGTAATACAGGCCTCTTAGAATGAGTTGGGAAGTTCGTAGAACTTGCCAGGGAAAGCATCTGCACCAGGACTTTTCTTCGTGAAAGGTTTTAGATTAATAATTCAGTCTCTTAACTTGTATAGGCCTATTCAGATTTTCTATACTTTTTCTTGGTGTTTTAATTATTTGTGTCTTTACAAAAATTTGTCCATTTCATTTACATTATCTAATTTGTTGACATATAATTGTTTATATTATTATCTGATATGGTTTGGATCTGTGCCCACCCCTCCAAATCTCATGTTGAATTGTAATCCCCAATGTAGGAGGTGGCTGGATTATGGAGGCAGATTTCTCATGAATGGTTTAGCACCATCTTCTTTTGATACTGTCCTAGCAATAGTAAGTTTTCCTGAGTTTTCATGAGTGCTGGTAATCTAAAAGTTTGTGGCACTACCCCTACCACCCCTGCTCCTGCTCCTGTCATGTGAGATTCCTTGCTCCCCTTTTGCCTTCTACCATGGAAGCTTCCTGAGGCCTTCCCAGAAACAGAAGCTGCTATGGTTCCTATACAGCCTACAGAACTGTGAGCCAACTGAACCTCTTTTGTATATGAATTACTTAGTCTCAGCTATTTCTTTATAGCAGTGAAAGAAAGAATGAATACATCCCCGATAGTCCTTCTTTTTTTTCTTTCTTTTTCTTCTTCTTCTTTTTTTTTTTTTCCCCAGTGGCAAAATCTTAGCTCACTGAAACGTCTGCCTCCAAGATTCAAGCAATTCTCATGCCTCAGCCTCCTGAGTGGCTGGGACTAAAGGCAAGTGCCACCACACCTGTCTATTTTTATATTTTTATTATAATACAGACAGAGTTTCACCATGTTGACCAGGCTGGTCTCGAATTCCTGACCTCAAGTGATCCAGCCACCTTAGTCTCCCAAAGTGCTGGGATTATAGGCATGAGCCACTGCAACTGGCCCACTGTAGTCCTTTATATTTTGTGAAAATGATAGTGAGATGCCTCATGTAGTTGTGGTTTTTATAGTTTGATTCATCTCTCTTTAACTCTTGGTAAGTCTAGTTAAAAGACTTAAGTCTTTTTGTCAGTTTTGCTGAGTTTTTTAAAAACAACTTTTGTTTTTATCAAATTTTCTTTGATTCTGTCCTCAATTTCATTTATTTCCTTTCTAGTCTTTTTATTTCCTTTTTTTAATTTTTATTCTTTTTACTTGCTTTGAGTATAGATTGCTCTTTTTTCCTTTTTTCTTAAGGTGAAATCTAGGTCACTAATCCTACATATTTATTCTTTTGTAATATGCAGTAGTTCCCCCTTATCTCTAGTTTTACTTTCTGTGGGCTTAGTTAGTGTTGGTCAACTATGATTCAAAATAGGTTGATATATAGTACCACAAAATATTCAGGGAGAGAAAGAGAAGGAGAGAGACCATTTTCACATATTTTTTATTAAAGTATATTGTTATAATTGTCCCATTTTTATTATTAGTTATTTTCATTAATCTCTCACTGTGACTAATTTTTAAATTCAACTTTGTCATAGGTATGTATTTTTAGAAAAAAATAGTACAGAGAGAGTTTGGTTCTATCCTTGGTTTCAGGCATTGATTGAGGGTCTTGGAATATATCCCCTGTGGATAAGGGGGAGCTACTTTAATGTTATTATTCCTGTTTTACAAATGTAGAAGCAGAAGCACACCAAGATTAAGTAATTTATCTAAGGTCACACAACAAACTCTACAGTTGGTGCTTGCTCCCGCTGTAAAAGTATATAAACGATAACAATGGAAGAAATTAGGCAAGGCCACCAAAACAGAGGCTATCATCCTCCCCTAACTATGCTGTGGCATTTCCTTCTTGCTGTGCTGGGTTGTCAGGGAAATTAATTTTCTATCCTACGTTAATGTATAAGATCAGGCCAATCTCCATGCTTTAATTGCAATGACAGGCTCTTGTCTCCTTTCCTTATGTCTTAGGTGAGGTTTTAAATCAAATATATGAAGTGTAAGAACTGGATGACTCTACATTCTCATCAATTTTAAACCATTCCTGTTTGTCAATGTTATATTCACTTGGGAATCATTTAAGGCACATGTAATCTTACAGTATTAGAGTGTATTCATGGGTTTTTAATACCACTAAGAGTTAATTTGAAAAATAGAAACAGAAAGTTCTTCTTCCCTATTTTTCTTGTTCTAATTCTATACAATGTCCCACTTACTTCTCTAGATGTAGTTAGTACTTACTGCCTATTTTAGGCAAACATTTACATATGCCTTCTATTGGTGGAGAACAGGAAAAGTGTGGAAATGCCTCAGGCACATACTAGAATTAATTTGATAAGACAAGGTTAGCCAATTATCATGGCATAATGGCATTTTTTGTTGTTGTTGTTTTTTGTCCAGTGGGGAAAATCAAGGTAACAAGTTGCAAGATGACTGGTCCTCAGGAAGTCATTGCCTTTCAAAGTAAATGATGGAAATCAGAACCATTTAATGTCTTTGTTGTTTAGTTATTGAATAAAACTAAATCTGTAAATTGCTTTGTTAACACTTTGTTAGTTTACGTATGTACCTTTTAAAATAGGATATTTTCTTAGCTACCTTTAAAGAGGATAAATGAGACACAATTGAGCCACAACACCCCTTTTTCTTAGAGGACTAGAACATGTTTCAGTATATTCATACATACACACGTCCATGTATATAACCTTTTATTCTTCCTGAGCCTGCATCCCAATTTGAGCGAAGAGATGAAAGTTTGATTAATATTTTGTAAGTATTATAACTATACAATATAATTTAGACTTAGTAGCCATTAATAAATTTTTTAAAAACATGTTGACACAGGTATGTACTGGGCCTCTATGAGAAAAAATCAGTTAAGGTTAGATTCTTACAAACTTTTACATGAAATAAATAAGGCAAATTTTAATCCAATAAAATTCCAAATTAATGAAAAATTTCCACAGTGACTAATATGCTAAGAAAGACACAAATGTGATGATATTAGAATTTATAGTATATAAAACTTAAAACATTATAGCTAGATAGGAGGAATAAGTTCTAGTGTTTGATACCAGTATAGAATGATGACACTTAACTGTAATGTATTACACAGTTTCAAATAGCTAGAAGGAGTATGAACATTGCCAACACAAAGAAAAGATAAATGTTTGAGATGATGAATAAGCTAATTAATCTGATCTGATTACATTATATGTATCGAAGTATCATTATGTATCCCACAAACATTTACAATTATTACTTGTCAATCCAAAATAAAATAAAATATTTATTCTAGTCATAAAATACTCCTGCCATCTGAAGAAGAAGAGAGGGTGAGAGAGTAAGGGAGAAGAGTATGAATAAATCTTCTTTGTTAAAAAAGACCAGCCTGCTTCTAATATGGGTTAAGGTCGGGGTGGGGGGTTAAAAGTTCACCATGAAAGTAAAAATATAAGCAAAGGTATGATCCTGTCATAGTGAAGGCACCTACTTGAGAAGTTTAAAAATAAGCAGAGACTTTAACGAGAGCGGAGAAAAGCTTGGTTATCTGTGAGTAGAGCAATATAGGGGGAAGAAAGAACAAGTGCCCTCATGAAAGCACCTTGGGCAAAGATGTGTGCTTGGCATGTTCTATGGACAGCAGGATTGCAGTGTGGGTGAAGGAGCATAGTAATAAGAGCAGTGACAAAGATTCTGCCCTTCACCAAACTCTAGCCAGGCTCCTCTGACCCCTCATCTCAACTAAGCCTAGTAAAGATCTAATAAAGACCTTTAGTTGGCCTGTAAAGACCTGAACAAATACTAACATTTATAATAGCTCAAAGCTATTATAATAGCTCGGGTTTATAATAGCTCAAGGCTGCGTCTCTAGGATCACTCCTGTTCACCAGCCCCACATCACCCCCATTAAAATGCCTGCCTGAGAAAAGTCAAGGCTACCTAAAGAATTTACTATTTGTTCGAGCTAACGTCTGAAGCCAGAGCTCCTGTCTCCCTGCCTGTGAGATGGGAGGATACACGCTTAACTTCAGTGCATGCCAATTAGTAAATCCAGATGGATTTCACTCAACCAACTCCTCATCCCTGCTTTTTGTAGCTGTTCATTTCCCTGACTCTCTTCTTGTCCCTGCATATGTCTTGATTAACCCTTTAAATGCTCAGTCACCTCTGCACAAATTGGATTGGAGCTCAGCTCTTCCCTCTACCGTCAGTAGTTAAAGTCCATTTTCACTGCTTGCTTTAACTAATGTCCAGCCATGTTATACTTGGCAGGAGTAGGACACAAAGTCAGAGGTATTAGACGAGAGTCTGGCCACATTAAAGCTTGTAATCTATGATACTCTGGATTTAACTTAGAGTGAATTGGGAATCCATTAGAGGCTTTGGGGTGAGAAGAGGAATACGACATATTTTCAAAGAAACCATCTAACCTCTATGTGGAAGAACACCTGAAGATGGGCACTGGGAGAAGCAGAGACACCAATTAGGAGGTTTTTTCAGTAGTCTCAGCAAGAAATGATGTGTTGGTCTCAGTTAGTAGTGGGGTATATGTGAAATGATAAATTTTGGATATATTTGAAGGTAGCAAATTCATGGTAGAAGCTGAGTTTTAATATATAAGGATTATTTACATACATAAATTAAAATGATTTTACACTTTGCTCAAACATCTGTGTCAAATTTATAAATAATGATTTTTTTCCAGAACAATTATTTTATAGAAGAAAAGACATCATTACCTAATTAGCAAATTCAGATATATGGTATACATTTCCCACTTGATTTTCTCCAGATAATTTAAAAGTGATAACTCTAATGCAGATAGACAAATTCAGCGTGCTACTTAGCAGATGATAATGAAAGGACATTATTGTTGAGGATGTTATCTATAGAAGATTTCCTATTATGTTCCCCCAGCAATACTTGCTTTTTCTCTCAGACTTTAAGAAAAATAAGAAGATTATTTTAAGAGAAAGTTTTCTGTTTCCCGAAAATATCTTTATATGAAAAACAAGTTCAGTAAGTCAGTTCTATCAATTGGAAATTAAATTTCTCATTTGGTACCAACAGATGTCGAAAGTAGAACAAATAACCGGAGTCTGAGACCTCTTAAAGAGACAATTGTTTTATGTATTTGTAGTAAGTGTGATAAACTTCATCCTAAACTTTATTAAGGAGCACACATTTATGACCCTTTTCCAGGCACTACGGACAATTATGAATTTTCTTCCATCCATCCATCCATCCATGCATCCATCCATCTATCCATCCATCCTTCCCTCCATCCATTTAGCATTCACCCAACATTGCCCAAGAATCATGGAAGTTTGCTTAAAGCATTTCTCATCTCTGCAGTGGTAGCGACGTATATCTGAAACCTAAGTTAGGAATAGTTTGGAATAGCACGTTCTATTTATATGTGAATAATTTTTTAAACCCGAATTATTTTTGTAATGCCAAATACAGAAAAGAAATGTCAAAAAATGTGTTTCGAATGTTTAATTGAAAGTCTGTGAATTTACGCTAACCAAGAAGTTTCTTTGGGAAAGCTAAAGTGTGGGAGTGTGTGATTTTTGTGCTTATCCAAAAAACGGGACTTTTAAGGATTTCTTTTGCTTGACAACAGATGGACCTGCGTTGGAATCCTGTTTCTATCATTTATAAGTTCTGTCACTTCAAACATGATATGTAACTTCTCTGAGCCTTAGTATGATCAACTGTGAAATGGAGTAAATAATATTAATTGCATGAGATTCTTGTAAGAATTGAATAGAATAATGTAATAGAGTGCTTTCTAAATTTCATTGAAAAGTTGCATGCAACTCAGTAATGTAAATATATAAATATTCTCTTTTTTGGTCTTGGAATAGTTCACTATGTATTAGTAATAATCTATTAATAGTACTTTTCACAAGAAAATAAATAATAAATACAGATTTCTAATAGCTGCATTCTTGCAGCTATACACATTTCTTTACTGGTTCACTTTGAATGGCCCAATTTTGGCTGTTTAAAATTAGCACTGTTTACATTTAATGATGCTACAACACAGTGAAATTATCTTATATGCAAAAGACATAAAATAAAAATTAACATATTCATTTACTGAAAATGTATTCTTCTGTTGAGCTTCAGGTACTGTGTTTATTACTAGAAATACAGTGATGTACAGAAATAAACCACAAATTCTCCATCAATGTCAAGAACAGTTTTGGAGGGAAATTTTTTGCAGCACACTGTCGTTTCTCTTTATGATTCGTGATCTTCTCTCTGTTTCTTCAAAATGTTATGCAGAAAAAATAAACCCGCATTTTGAATGACTTACTAGTGTTCCTAAGTCACATTTACAGGCCTTCATAAGATGGATTTTTCTCCTTCTAAACCCACTTGTGGCTTAATTGGATTATAGGTGCATAGACAAATTTTGCTTCCCTAAAATGTATGGACAGGCATTATGGCATGGCTGGCTCTAAATCCAGCCATGGAACTGAGGCATCGTATTTGTCTAAGCAGCATCAACTGGATGAAGCACACAGAACTCAGAGTTTATTCTTCTCCACTACTCACTATTCCAAGTCTCCATTCCCTGATGTTTTTTACCTTCCTGTTTGTTTTTTTTTAAAAATATTATTAAACATTCATGCAGTTAGAATATCCACATTGTGTCTGGTTTAATTTTCTTTTCTTACATCAGACTTGAGGCTCAGCAACTGAGAATTTCCTCGTCCCTCACTTTGAAGCTCGTCTACCCACTTTGATTTTCTCACTGGGACCTTGACTTCCTAACAGTGATGGGACAGGGAATTGGTTGTGCGAACGTGATAAAGCTCTCTAGGCTAATAAGTTACCGTTGAAATCCTTTCTGTTGTTTCGGCTTCTCTTGGCTAATGCTGAATTGTTTTCTTTGCTTTTTGTACAATGGCTAGTCATGCTCTAATTCTCCCACTGGGCACATGTGAGAATTCCTGAGAGGGTTCTAAGGAGTTTCCCCACTGGCAAATTTCCTAGTTTTTTTTTGATTCTTTGCCTTAAACAACCACCTCCAGCAGTATACTCCCAATTTCTTGCTGCTGGAGGAAACTTGCCAGCCTTTTAGGGTAGAGTAAAGGCATACTGGATACGTGATATTCCATCCAGATCCACTAACTAGCTGGCTTATGTGCCTATCCCCACGCCCTGGGAGAATTAGCAGTTAACAGGGCAGAGCCGCACCTTTTGGTGAATTGTCCTTGGCCAAAATGGAGCTCCCTCATCCTGGAGGCTATGAATCATTTCTTCCCTGTGTCCCCTTGTACCCAGAAGGGCACTGACTTCAGCTGTAACTAACAGATAACGTGGTTTAAAAGTCAACCCTTTATCTTGAGGTGAGCCGGATCCTGAACTCACCTGAATCAGTCACATGTGCAAAGTCCCTTTGTCTGGATCAGAATGAAGTGAGTTTTCAGCGGAGACCAAGTTACTGCTTACTCTAAGTCTAGTACACGGTCTTGTTTCTTTCACTTTTATTTTTTGAGTGCACACCCCTAACGTATCCATTTAGCAAGAATCCTTTTCTCGGTCTCTGCTCTGGGGAACTCAGCCTAAAACAATAAGGGATGTGGTTGCAGCCTGACTGGTTTTGTGATGCCTGCTTGAGCTGTGGGAAGCTCATGCATCTGAGTGTAGTTGCTTGTGGTTTGCCAGAGTCCTTCTTCTCTGTGCCACCTTAAAGCCAGTCTGGGTTTTATATATAAATGCCCTTGACTGGCTCCTGTAAACATTTAAATCCTTAACCCACAAGCTACCAATTTATTCTGTTCTGGTATTACTTTTTACTTTGCCACATTAGAAATATATGACTGATGAATGTTAAGACTGGGGGATAAGAAAGAGCTAATGTTGTCATATACCAAGCAATTTACATAGAATACTATTACTTTTCATAATTGTCCTATGACACTAGTATTGTTATGAGCCATCTAAAAACTGAAGGAACAAAACTGAAAATGTAGGACTCAGGATTCAAACACAAAGCTGAAGAAAGCTTAGTTGATAATCTAATAAAATAACTTTGAATTCCACAGTCAACAGGAAACTCAATATAAACTAATTGGCTAGAAAAAAAGACAATTAGAACTTGAGATACTTATAGAAAGAAAGCTCATGCTTGGAAGATATTGTGTTCTGTGCTTCATAATTAAAATAAATATCTATAAAAACTGATGCCAACTTTAAAACATTATTTTGGAGGTAAAGCAAGTAATTCCTCCGAAGGAGTTTATCCCAGTAAATAGAAGACTGGAAGGAAATTGATCAGTCTTCAAATTTGAAAAACTATTACTTTGAGAATGATATGATTTTACATGAACTTGAAGGAATTTGACCTGAAATAGTTTAGTGTGAAAAATTTTTACAAATTGAGACCTGTACTATCATCACTCCAAATATTCAACTGTAAGATGATGTATAGACAGAATAATAGCCCTAAAATATGACCATGTTCTAACCCCCAAACCTGTGAATATGTTACCTTACATGGCCAAAGGGACTTTGCACATGTGACAGAAAGGATCTTGAAATGGGGAGATTATCCTAGATTATACAGATGGGTCAGTGTAATCATAAGCCTCCTTATAAGAGAAGAAACTGTAACCAAGAATCGGAGGTCATAGGTTTGTAGGGCCTTAAGCCATAGAATTCAGGACCTGGCCAGGCGCAGTAGCTTATGTCTGTAATCCCAGCACTTTGGGAGGTCAAGGTGGGTGGATCACCTGAGGTAGGGAGTTTGAGACCAGTCTGACCAACATGGAGAAACTCCGTCTCTATTAAAAATATAAAATTAGCCCAGCATGGTGGTGCATGCCTGTAATCCCAGCTAGTAAGGAGGTTGAGGCAGGAGAATCGCTTGAATACAGGTGACAGAGGTTGCAGTGAGCCAAGATCATGCCATTGCACTCTAGCCTGGGCAATAAGAGCAAAACTCTGTTTAAAACAAAACAAAACAAAACAAAACAAAAAACCCAATTCAGAGCCTTGAAAAGCTGAAAAAGGTGAGGAAGCAGATTATTTCCTAGATCTCCAGAAAGAACAGAGCCCAACCAACTTGATATTAGGATTTCTAATCCCCAGAACTGTAAGATAATACAGTTAAGTCACTGAATTGGTGGTAATTTGTTACACTAGGAATAGAAAACTGTTCTGGATGGCCAAAAGTAAAGACGGGATTCTAGCATCAGATGGGAGGATACATAAGATACTCTTTTTTTTTTTTTCTTTTTTGTGCAGGAGACTGGACTTATAGTACTCAAATCAGTCTCCCTGAGCATTCTGGGAACAGAAGTTTAAGGATAACTTGGTGGGTAGGTGGGAAGCCAGTGACCAGGAGTGCTGATTGGTCAGGGATGAAATCCTAGAGAGTTGAAGCTGTCTTCTTGCACTGAGTCATTTCCTGGGTGGGGGCCACAAGATCAGATGAGGCAGTTTATCTATCTGGGTAGGACCAGCTGACTCATCAAGTGCAAGGTCTACAGAATATGTCAAACACTGATCTTAGGAGCAGCTGAGGACAGGTCAGAATCTTGTAGCCTCCAGCTGCATGACTCCTAAACCATAATTTCTAATCCTGTGGCTAATGTTAGTCCTACAAAGGAAATCTAGTCCCCAGGCAAGAAGGAGGTCTGCTTTTGGAAAGGGCTATTACTGCCTTTGTTTAAACTATAAACTACAAATTAAGTTTTTCCCCAACGTTGGTTCAGCCTATGCCCAAGAATGAACAAAGACAGCTTCGAGGTTAGAAGCAAGACAGAGTCAGTTAAGTTAGATCTGTCTCACTGTCTCAGTCATAATTTTGCAAAGGCAATGTCAATCCCTCCCTTAGGGTTTTGTAACACCTTAATCTTAAGGTGTAGGCTATGAAGATGGGAAAAAGCCATTGATTGCTCTGGCTTCTTCCTCCTGATAGGGTATAGAGTGGGAATGGGAGTGAACCCCAAAGAGAGAAGAATGGAACTGCTTTGCAACTGTCTGAGTGTACTCATGCAAGCCTGGCTGGGGTTCCAAGACTTGCGTAGCAAAAACATTTGTACTCTCATCTGTAGTTTTAGTAGAGTATTTACGTGAGCAGCATGCTATAAGGTAAATGATGAGTCCTAGGATGAGGAGTACAGTTTCCAATTTTAAAAGCAAAGATTTGAAAGCAAGAGTTTGGGGACTTTTAACCCAAAAAGAATTGAGACTTTAGTGTAAACTGCAGAAAAACCACCTCAAGAACAGCTAACAGCAGCATACCATAGTTTTTCTTTGCATTATTTTTGTCTCTCGAGTTCCCACTTTCATTAAAAACAAATCATGATAGAACTGATTTACAGTTTACAAAATAAATTTTAGTTTTACTGTACGTGGCCTGATTATTTGCATAAAATGCAGCAACAAAAATTATTTTTCATTTAGGCTTTTTACATTGGCTTTGATGAAACTCTGTTCCATGAAGAGTCTCAGATAAGACTTTTTAAAAGCTGAGCCCAGCCATGGATTTGTACCGTCAAATACCTATGAGTTGTGCAAAGTCCTGTCCTCTTGAGATCCCAAGATAATTTGAGGTTCCTGGGCCTGTTAGAAAGTGACATTCTTTACTTACCACAGTTCAGGAACCTTGTACAGGGACTCTATGTGGACAAAGTATGAGGATAGATTCCCCAATAGGCTTTAATTAGCTCTGTAAGTCAACTTTGATTCTTTAAAGGAAGCATGCCATTCCAGTCAAAGCCTTGGTAAAATGATCAATTTCTCCAATGGTGTCCTGTTCCAAAAGAAAACAGATTCTTATTGCACTTATGCAATTAACTATACTGCCGTAGATTGAGAGTACTCACCAATGGTTTTCAAATTCTATAGAAATCAGGTAGAGAGAAACAAATATGCTCCAAAAGTTTTCACAGGTGTATATTTTACTCATTAAAAGTTGCAAATAGCTCTAAAGAAATAAGTTATTTTGACTCTGAAAACCAAAGGATTAGCAATGTTTAACACATCAGCTTTCCATGAGAGTCCTAGAAGTTTTCTTTTTTCCTCTGTTCCAATAGCACAATTATTTTTTTTT
>NW_012116154.1:12150498-12152567 GCF_000951035.1 Colobus angolensis palliatus | reverse complement strand
AGGGACAATTTGACTTCTTCTTTTCCTAACTGAATGCCCTTGATTTCTTTCTCTTGCCTGATTGCCCTAGTCAGAACTTTCAACACTATGTTGAATAGGAGAGGTGAGAGAGGGCATCTCTGTCTTGTGGCAGGTTTCAAAGGGAATGCTTCCAGTTTTTTCCCATTCAGTATGGTATTGGCTGTGGGTTTGTCATAAATAGCTCTTATTATTTTGAGATATGTTTCATCAATATGGAATTTATTGAGGGTTTTAGCATGAAGGGCTGTTGAATTTTGTCAAAGGCCTTTTCTGCATCTATTGAGAAAATCATATGGTTTTTGTCTTTGGTTCTGTTTATATGCTGGATTACATTTATTGATTTGCATATGTTGAACCAGCGTTGCATCCCAGGGATGAAGCCCATTTGATCATAGTGGATAAGCTTTTTGATGTGTTGCTGGATTCGGTTTGCCAGTATTTTATTAAGGATTTTTGCATCGATGTTCATCAAGGATATTGGTCTAAAATTCTCTTTTTTGTTGTTGTATCTCTGTCAGGCTTTGGTATCAGGATGATGCTGGCCTTGTAAAATGAGTTAGGGAGGATTCCCTCTTTTTCTATTGATTGGAATAGTTTCAGAAGGAATGGTACCAACTCCTCCTTGTACCTCTGGTAGAATTCAGCTGTGAATCTGTCTGGTCCTGGACTTTTTTTGGTTGGTAGGCTATTAATTATTGCCTCAATTTCAGAGCCTGCTATTGGTCTATTCAGGGATTCAACTTCTTCCTGGTTTAGTCTTGGGAGAGCGTAAGTGTCCAGGAAATTATCCATTTCTTCTTGGTTTTCTAATTTATTTGCATAGAAGTGTTTATAGTATTCTCTGATGGTAGTTTGTATTTCTGTGGGGTCAGTGGTGATATCCTCTTTTTCATTTTTTATTGCATCTATTTGATTCTTCTAATAGAATCTAATAGTGAAGAAAAAACCTTTTTCCAGAAAAAAAAAAAAAAATCTAGGCACTGCCAACGCCTCCTAATAAAGGAATCTGAAAAGAATCTATTAGATTCTTCTAATAGGGAAGAAAAAACCTCTTTCCAGAAAAAAAAAAGAAAGATCTAAGAAGAGAAAAATATAAAGGCCTTTTAAGTATACTTATAACTTTTTTATCCACTTTTAATTAAACTGACTTTTAACCATAGCACTCTTTAAAAAAACCTTTTAAATTTTTTTATTACCCAACTTTAGCCATGCTAAGCAGCCAATATTTTTGACTTTTGAATTCTACCACAGGTAACTTCCCACATGAAATTTATAAGTTTTAACCAAGTTTATAACTTAACCATGGACTCATATGTATCTCAAAGATATGGTTTCCTTTTTTACAAGATGTTTATGCAAGTTTTTTTTTTTTTTTCTTACAAGATTTAGAATCTCCCTCAGGGTATTTTACAGAAAGAACGATTCAAGACAGGAAATCAGAAGCTATTCATGGGGAGGAGGGAGTCCCAATAAGTGGCAAATTTACATAAATAAAACCCAGAAAGGAATCAACCCAGGCCACCACTGTCAAAAGGCAAAGTCTCAGCTACTGAGTTACACCACTGAGGAGTTTCTATTGCTCTCCCCAGAGGGAACCCAGAGAAGCCAATTTCAAGTTTGCACAGGATTTTGACTGCTCAATAGAATTTTTAGGTCCAACTATGATATGAATCGACAAATTCCTGTCTCTAGATGGTGGAAACCAAGATAAAGTATCCCTACATGGTCACAAGTTTATGCTCTTAAGGATACAAAATAAGACAGAGAAATGTCATCTGGTATTGGTTTCAGGGGCCCACAGCAAAGTTTGTAACAGACCAGCCTGCCAGGCTGGCTAGAAGATGGGCTTACAGGGGTCCTAAAGTCACTTTCTATCCTGTGATATTCATTTCTCAACTACAAAACACAGGAAGAAACATTCTTACACATTTGCTACAGTTTAAGAGTGGTCTCGGCCGGGCGCGGTGGCTCAAGCCTGTAATCCCAGCACTTTGGGAGGCTGAGACGGGCGGATCATGAGGTCAGGAGATCGAGACCATCCTGGCTAA